>NC_056735.1:809245557-809335935 GCF_019279795.1 Protopterus annectens | reverse complement strand
AGCCTGCACATAAAAATTAGGACATTTTTAAATATACCAAGTTAGTCTCCACTGGCAATAGTAAATATTTTACATTAGTAATACAAAACGAGCAATATTTTTATACTCGATATCTGAGAAAACATAAAATACTGGCTTTAAACTAACTCCCCACATGTAAGACCATTAGGATGATCTGTAATTTTAAACATATACTTATATATAATTCCTCTTAACAAATTACTAAACATACTTCACAGAAGTCCCACATGGCCACAACATTGTTCCCTATGCACACCAAGAACCTTTCCACTAACAGCTGAATTTCAATATCAGTTAAATGTATTAAAAAGATTGGCTCCGTAAAATCTCCCCACATAAATAACATTTAGGACAATTTATATTTTCTATGCAACACTTAATTTGTAAGCTCCACTAAAATTCCCACACAGCTAAACAATAGCTCCCTTTATATCCCCCCATCCATCTCTCTTCAGACAAGAAATAAATATTTTGGCAAGCAATGCTACTTGCAACTTAAAGGGACAGCCATGGGTACGACCTTTGCCCCTATATATGCAGATCTCTTTATGAGGTATCATGAGAGGAATTTGATTCATAGTGACAACAAAAGAAAGACTATTAATGTGGAGACATTATCTAGTTGATTGTTGGGGCATTTGGTCTGGCACCCTGACAGAGCGGCATCTTTTTGTGGAGTATCTTAATTCTAAAGAGTTTGGTTTGATATTTATTAATAGGATTTAACATTCTGCAATACATTTTTTGTACATTCATGTTTCTAAGGCTGTAGATGGAACTATGACAACTGGACTATATAGGAAACATTTTACTAGGAATGCCCTACTGGAGGCAAATAGTTGTCACCCTAAGTATATGGTGAATAATATACCTAAGGCTCAATTTCAAACATTAAGACATATTTGTAGCCAAGATGACAACTATTTGATTGAGGCTTAGAAAATGGGGACAAGGTTCATTAGAAGGGGTTATAACAGATGTCATATAGTATGTGAGAAGAGCAAGGCCCTTAATTTGAAGAGGGCTCCTTTGTTATTAGATACCCAGGAAACAGAAACAGAACCTGTTAAGCCAGATCAGTCCAATGTCAGATTAGTTACCAGCTTTAAGATTAAGCAGGTGATAGCCAAGTATTGGTATAGGTTGAAATCAGAAGTATTTATTGATCAGTGTTTGGGTGATCATTGTTCATATAATTACAGACGGGGTAGGAATGTGGGGGAATTGCTTTCCTGGTTTAAGAAAATGGTTGTTAACAAAGATAAAAAGATGGTTAGTGGTTTGAAGGGCTGTAACTGTTGTGGTAATTGTATTTATTGTAAGGTCATATTTAAATCTAGATCTTTAACTTCTATAAATACTTCAAGAGTTTATGACATTAGATCTTTTATTACCTGTTGGACTGAATGGGTAGTATACATGGTACTCTGCCAGCATGGGGCTTTTTATGTAGGTCAAACCACCAGGGTCTTTAAGAGCCATACAGCATTACACCTTAGTGATCTAAACTATAAGAAGTCTAGGACTACATTTTACAAACATAAATTGGAACATGTCAGTTCATTTTGTTTTCATTGGTATCATTGTCTAAGGATGATAAACATAAATTATTGGACAAAAAAGAAAAATTATGGATAGTTAACCTAGGGGCTTCCTATAAGCCAAGTCTTAATGAATATATTTAATAAGGTGTTTGTAGTTATTGCAATGGCACTAAAGATTTATTTTGGGTTAACTAATATATACTATATGCTGTATATGTGTAATGTTGCATGATATATATATACATATTATGTACACACCTACATGCATCAGAGTTCAAGATTTATCTCCTGACCCTGGAGGTGGAATGATACCAAAAATTAGGGACACAATGTACAATACCACCAAATGAATAACTATGGTGCACCAAAAGAAGTGTAACTACTCTGTGTTTAACTGGAACTTATTATAATGCACTGTAAGCAAAAGGAGCTTTTCTCCATGGGCCTCTGCTGAAAATGGGTATTACCCAGTTAGACCTTTATTTTCATTAGCTTATCCATACATGGCACTGGACCCCAGATAAGTGCAGGAAACAGCATGTAGGCATGGAAAATGCCTGTTGGAGGTATAATACAGCATAATTGCATTCATATGGTATGGGACCACAAGAAAATCCACCCCTTGGGGAGTTGTATAATTAATAACATTTGTTGGCTATGAGGTCCCCTCTTTCACACAATGTAAATATACATTTTTAGTTATTAGGTATCTCTCATTTCATGATAGAAGCTTGTTACAGATTAATCATTTCAGTCTTATTTGCCAATATCTTCTGGAATAGGAAATCAGTCAAAGCTGAGTGGCAAAGTTTATTTCTTAAGTTGTGCAACAGCCTTGGCTACTTGTCAACAAATCAGAATAATAAACAATGTTCTCCTTTCAGTTTTCCATATACCTCTGACATTATTAAATGATCATCTCAATTATCCCAACAGTTGTGGATTTGTTGCAAGAAAGCATACCATTTGCATCATTTGTGGATGAGATGTACGTTCTCTTATTTACTATAATAAGAGCTGAATTCTACTTAGTTACAAGGAGTTTTGTGCACAAGTTTAAAGTTTAGCAAATTAGGATTCATTTGTTTAACATTTGACTCATAATTAGTTGATGATAATGGTCCCCTAAATAAGTGAAACAGAAAATGTTTCATATGGTTGTATAATGTTGCTTTGGAATTCTATCATTATAGTCTATCATTATAGTCATGTGTGTGTGTGTGTGCGTGTGTGTGTGTGTGTGTGTGTGTGTGTGTGTGTGTGTGTGTGTGTGTGTGTGTGTGTGTGTGTGTGTGTGTTTTGAATTTTGACCTTGATATTCTTTAATAAACATGATTTTATGAAAAAACCCAAATACGCAAAGAGCAAGAAATGAAACCTATAAAAATAAATAAATAAATACAATTAATACTTAGTAATGATGTACAATTATATATTTTTATTATTTTTTTTTGTTTTGTTTTGAATTAAGACGAGTTTAAGTTACTACTTCTACTACTAGTGTCTGATTTGATTAATATACAGTGATTAACTAGAAATATATGGACTGAAAATCTTCCACACAAAGAAGTTTCTTACAAAAATAATTCAAGGCATTCAATGATAATTCATGTGACACTACCTCTCTTCCACAAAAGTTTTTTTTTTTAAGAAAGTTTTCTAATTTATTGTCCATTCACTTTCATGTGTTGTCAGTCTTTCTATTACCAGAGACATAGACATCTGAAATATTAATATATTTCCCTAAAACAAAAATCCCTTCTCTCCCCAATCACTTATAATTCTGGAAAAGTATCCACACTTTTCGATACATATATTTGTTTAACAAATTTGAATTCTTAGCATTCCATTATATAGGTTTAAACATTCTCTTAAAACAGCCACTACAGTTTTTAAAGTTACTAAATGCATTTTACAACACAAAGATGAAGGTCTCTTTGCTGGAGCCATCTGCGTACACCTTAAAGGCATGCACTCATCCTTACTGACTCAGGTAGGAAGACCTTTGCATCTTACCTCCAGTAGCCTGCTCAGTCCTGAACCCTGATGCAAGTAGATGTATTTTCATTGACTGATTAGTACTTTGACAAGAAAGCTTGATATTCATTCAGATCGGGTAACAGTGGGATTATTTATTTCTTTTCCCCTCTGCTGTATGATCTCAGTCAGTAAATATAAGACGTATGGGAGTATGAGTAAAGTCCAATGAGATTTACTCAATGGAATGCCGTCCAATGGCAATATGTGTATGTGTGTGTGTGTGTGTGTGTGTGTGTGTGTGTGTGTGTGTGTGTGTGTGTGTGTGTGTGTGTGTGTGTTTTACTGTGTGTATAATATATGTGTTTAGCATGTTTATGTGTGTATGTGTTTTATCTGATCAACTACTACCTTTATTTCCTTAAATTGTTGAGGTTGCCATTAACAAAGTCATTACTCAACTGAAATGTACCTGTAAATTAATAATTATTCTCAGCCCATTGTCATGGAGGGTCATAGTCAATATATGTATTTATCCTTAATAATTGAAAAATAATCATTCTATCATCTGCATAATACTTAAAATTGTCTCTTTTTAAAGAGCACTGAAAAAGATTTCCTGATTTATTCGCATTCACCAGCATTTACTTAACTTCACCAGTGCTATGTCACTAACTGAAAGGGGACATTTTCTCTTTGCAGCAATAATGCCTACATTTCTCCTATTTTAATATATGCTACTTTAAAGAAGATGCCCTTAACATTGTCCTGTTACTACTCCCCAAGATCTTACCTGCCTGGGAATCACAGCTGTGTAGACATAATTGTATTTACCAATCTCTGTGTTTGTGATTATCACTTCAGAAAGTGCATTTTCTATAGTATTTTAAACTTTCTGGAACTCTTTATCTATCTAATTTCAGCAATCTTCCAACTACTGTAACCTTTAGGCAAGCTGTTTTTATAATATTTTTATTACATAATATAATAACAACAAACTGCCCAAAACCCTGCTCCAATACATACAACTCCATAACCTTGCAAAACAACGGATCACTAAGGACAAAACATCCTACTATATTAAACTCCAGTCCAATAATAATAAAAACCCCAAACAATTCTGAAAATCCATAAACTCACTTTTCAATCCAGGCTCCAAGAATAACCCTTGTCCTGACCCAAGTATATCTGACCTCGAATTAGGCTCCCAATTTAACTCATTTTTTATAGAAACTATTTCTGACCTGACCAAGACTTTTCCCAGCAGTAATCCACCTGTCCCTCATTCCTCTCCAGCTAAGCCCCCTAATAACCTTCCCCCTTATGTTTGAGCTCAAACCTGTCTCTACTAATTTTATAAAAAGACTTCTATCCAAACTTAAACCTTGCTCCAATGCTCCTGATAATTTTCCCTCCTCCTTCCTAAAATGTGCTGCTGATGGTATAGCACTCCCATTCTTCATAAAGAAGGCTAAAACACCAACATCTTAAACTTCTGCCCCATTGCTTTGCTCTCACCAATCTCCAAAATCCTAGAAAAATGTATCCACCTTCAACTTATGCCTTTCCTGACCCAAAACCAACTCCTTACACCTACTCAGCATGGCTTCAGCCCAAGCCATAGCACTATAACTGCACTACTCTCCTTTTTAGAAACTGTCAATCAAGCCTGATATTCAGGACACTTAGTATCCACAGTTCTCCTCGACCTATCTAAAGCATTCGATACTGTTTCCCATAAACACCTTCTCTATCATCTCTCAAATCTACATCTCTCACCAAATACTTTATCCTGGTTCTCTAGTTACCTGTCGGATAGATCTCAGGCAGTTAAATGGAAGAACACCACCTCTACCTTCCTACCTATACCAACCGGCATACCACAAGGGTCCATCCACAGACCTATGCTTTTTAACATCTTTATGAATAACTTCCGCACTGCTATTCCTGATGCCAAAGTTATTCAATATGCAGATGACTCAACTTTAGTCTGCTCTGCCTCATACCTCCCTGAGCTGCTGACTAAAACCCAAACTGCTTTTTCAACTACTGAGAACTGGATGTGCCAAAACCACCTCTCACTAAATGCAAACAAATCAAAAATTCTACTATTCCCTCACTCTAAGACTTTTTCTTATGACAAAAATGTATTCAAAGTCCTTAGACAAACAAACTCACCTACAGAAATGGTCCCTTTTGCAAAAATTCTTGGCATTACTATTGACTAACACCTCAAGTTTGATATCCATATTCAACAAAATATAAAGAAAGCCCACCAAAAGTTAGGTATGCTTTACAGGAACAATCTCTTTCTCTCCAACTCTACTAGGCATACTCTGGCTACTACTTACCTTCTCCCGTCCCTATTATATGGAGCCCCTCTTCTAACTAACCTGACCTCTTCCATCACCTCTAAACTAGAAAACTGCTATAATAAGATCTCTAAATTCTCCACCAGATCTAAAAATTCCATCCATCACTGCCTTACCCTTCAATCTCTCAACTGGCTAGAACTCACAAATTGCCTAGACTACTTCCAACTTATCCCAGCACATAGACTTGTATTTCACCCACTAAATGTCCGGCTCTAACAAACATCCTTCCTCCCTACACCACTAATAGACCTCTCAGATCTGAGCACCAAAACTTAATTACTATCCACAAACCTAAACAGGGTCTATATTATAACAACGAAAAGATAAAACCACGAACGTTCACAAGTGAAAATGCCAGGAATTGAAAGTGTGATTGTGGGGTTGTGTTACAATGAGGAGTTGGATATTTGCCCTTTCCTCACTGTAGTGTGACCTCAGAGTTGGAATATATAGTTAGCGCGGGGGGGTACAGCCCCCCACAATAGCAAGTTTGATAATGGCATTTTCGCTCATGCGAGCATTCCCAGTTTTGTCTTTTCGTTGTTATAATATAGACCCCCTAAACGACCTGCTGGCCAGCTTCTCCTCTCTTTCTCACTAGGCAAGAAATGGAATTCTCTTCCTTACACACTAAGGACAATATCAAACTCAGAAAACTACAAAACCCAGCTTTTCACATACCTGTCCTCCAAATGGAAATGCATCTGCTTTCACCCTACCTAATTCTATTTAAATAAATGCCGAGGACGTTTTTCTCCTGGGTTCCTAACCTGTCTATAACTCCCATAACTGTTTCCTAGAGTGGACTCAAACTCACTGTAACTCCTATAGCTACTCAATACATGATTTCAGCTTTGTAAATACTGTAAATAGCATCTTACTTTAAATGGGTGCGTGGAAAGTGTTTCCATACTTACTTTACATGAGCATATGTAAAGTGTTTCCACACTTCTAATGTAAGAATGTATGTTCAAATGAATCTGTACAGTACAGCCATTAGATATATCAAAATGAACTTTGTTGATCATGCTTGATATTGAATGTACATATTTGTAAACTGTACTATATGCTACACCTTTTATCCTTTTGTACCCTTACTGTATTATGTATTATGGAGCTTTTCTCCCCAGGCCTCCACTAAAAACGGGCACACTTGGGCCCAGTGGACTTCCCCAGTAATCAAATGGAAATAAATAAATAAATCTCTATAGTCTACATATCAGTACTTCAATACTAATGGATAATTACTTCTTATTACTTCCCAGATGTGCTTCTTTATTCTCTAGTTTCCTTTCTAGACCTCCCACTTAGTACCTCTGTTCCTGCAACTCCATGCTTGTGACTTTTTTTGTCTAACAGCACTTCAATGGTTCACTTTATTTGAGAAGTATGTTATACAAGAAAGAAGTTCATTAAGTCATAAATTGATTTCTGTTCTGTGTGTTGATTTATTCTGTTGTAAATAAGGAGACCAACAGTTAATGATGTGGCTGAAAAGAGTTACTATTTTTCACCAGCTCTCTTACAGTAATAACAAATGACACAAAAAAAAAAAAGAAAAACAGATGTACATTCAAAGTTTTGACAAGATAGATAGATAGATAAATAGTTAGACAGATAGATAGATAGATAGATAGATAGATAGATAGATAGATAGATAGATAGATAGATAGATAGATAACATGTACATTTTGCTCGTATTTAAGGAAGTTCTTCCATTTTGCCTGTTAGGACAAAGAAGAACACAGTAACTTATGTTAAGTATCCTGAAGTAAATGAGCCATAGTTTCAAACAAACACTGAAGTAACGTTTTTGTCAGTTTTTAAAATCATGAGTTTCTCAGAGATTTGACTACCTGAGAAGATGAGGAGATCACTCTCCTGGAGGGTTGTATAAGAAGCAAATAACACACAGAGTGTTGCAGATTTCAGCATAAAGAGAAGTCTACCTTCAGAAAACTGTTTCAGATATCAAGCTTGATGGTAAGAATAATAGCATTGAACTTTTCACTAACAACATTTACTTATTTATATATTTAATCTGGTTGCGAAACTGACCCTAATTAGAAATGTTTCAGTTATAATCCAGGCCACAAGGCAAAGCTCTGAGCATCTGTCTAGAACAAGGCCACAAAATACAGCTAAGTACAATGTGTGTATGGGTACATGTGTGTGTGATGTGTGTATATAAGCATGCCTGCATGTGTGTCAATGTGTGCTTATGTATATATATATATATATATATGTATATATATATATAAATATATATATATATATATATATATATATATATATATATATATATATATATATATATATATATATATATATAGATAGATATATATATATAGTGCCCTAGTCAGACTTTTCCGGTCAACAAATGTTAAATAAATAAAATAATTTCATCTGACTGACAACTCTATTATCAATGACTGAAACAACTTCCAATGAACCTAAGGGGTATATTTACTTTCCAGGGGGTAAAATCCCCTGTCCCCTACATGTGGGCAGACAACTTCCCACCCCTAATTTAAATATAACTACTCTGAGGTCACACAAATGTAGAACAAAAAGAGAACTCCATTGTCTGATAAAGCTGTTTTTTCCAAATTTCTTCAATTGTTCAGGACCCAGTGAAAGTGACATTGATCAACTGATGTGTTATCATATCTATATATATATATATATATATATATATATATATATATATATATATATATATATGTCTGCCTATACGTGTGTGCATGTTTTCTACATCTATATCCATTACACACACACACACACACACACACACACACACACACTCACACACACACACATAAACACACATTTATATATAAGTATATATATATATATATATACACACACACACACACACACACAGATATATCTGTGTGTGTGTGCATGTGTGTGTGTATGTGTATGTGTGTGTGTTATATTTGTATAAATCAAAAATTTAAAACACTGAAATAGAAAATGCATCGCAACTGACCGACCATAATTGGTTGAACAGCTTCCTATTGAAACTAAATTAAAAAAATCACAAAAAACTTTGTTTTCTAAGGGGCAGGCCCCTCTGCACTTCCTACCCTCTGCTAAATATGTATACCAACTCTGAGATCTCATTACAGTGGGCAAAGGGCAAAATCCCTGATCCCCACTGTACCATCATCTTGAACAGAAAAAAAGCCTGTACTTTTTATCAGCTGATTTTTGATGTGCTGTATCAGCTTTTTTTCCCATTGAACCTACTGTCTTTCAACAAATGGAAAGTACACACAGATATTTATCTATCTGTATATGTTGTTGTTTGTCTTTCGGCTTTTCCCAGTAAGGGGTAGCCACAGCGGAACTCTGGTCCGCTAATGATTGGCAGATTTTTACGAAACGCTGAGGTGCCAGCTCGACGCCCAACCTTCAATGAAGGCACACCCATTTACGCACGTATGTCTTTCGAACACTACCCAACTGCGGGGAGGACAGGCAGACTCCACACAGAAGGCACTCCCAAGCCCAGCCGAGAATCAAACGGGAGAACCTCTTGCTGTGAGGTAACAATGCTACTGCCGTACCACCGCGGCAACAGATATCTATCTGTATATGTACATATCTATATATCTGTCCATATACATACATATATATATATATATATATATATATATATATATATATATATATATATATATATTCACACACACACACACTAACAACATATTTTATAAAGAAATTGGATCATCCAGAGAAAATTGAAGAATATGCAAAACAACACTCAATCACTATGACCTGAGACCCATATTAAGCCTACACCCTGGAAGCTGTAACACAGATATCTCATCATCAAGGCTGCCTGCTTAAGGTTGGAGTTGTCACAGCTGTATAAAGGCTTTGCTCTTGATTGCAGTGTCATAGACAGGTCTTCAGTGACAAAATGTAGCTGGAAGACCACCTACATAGGAATGAGGAGATAGGACTGACCACTTGGGGAGATTCTACTTTGTAGGAAAGGATGTAGACATAATGTCTCTGCTAACAGGTCGGATGCTGCATTAATAATGCTGAACTAAGAAGAGGATACAGAGCATATATGTTGTGACAATATGTATGTTGTCCTTGAAGAAATCTTAGATACTAGGGACCGAGTTCTTTCTGTACAGACCTCTACCTCTACTGGTAATCTAGAGGTGAATGAATACCTACCCTGTGTAATTGGGCTTCTGCCATTCAGATCCAGCTTAGACTGTACACATATATCATATAATGCCACATTCTTCAGATGGCTAGTCAAGGAGATGGATACATGAATGCCAGAACTTAGTGCTGCTGTTGTATGCATATCGCACAAATGCTAGTGTGGTGTTTGGTGTTCATTAAGCAGTTCTGCACTTTACAGCCACCCTCAAAAAAAGGCTAAGAGGCACAATATGCTAATGAAAGTATAAGTATCTGCAGTTCATACTAATTAAGCAATCCAACATGATGAAGTTATTAAGGATCATATAAAGTGAGCATACATACTCAGTGCTCCCTTTTGTATGGAAATCCAATACTCTTTTGAATACAGCCATGAAGACATTTAGAAAAAAAAAAACTGTTAAGGGGTTGTTGCTGTCATCATTAGTCTGTATCCGCAACAGGCATTAATACAAAGTACTGCTGCTGCTGAAAGACCTTGGTCTAGAAGGAGAAGAAGAAGGGTATTTAGACCCTGCCTGACTTATCATAGAGTGCATGATAAAGAAATTGTAAAGCAATAAAGGGTGGACAGGGATACAATAGAGGAAGAAATGTGACCTCTGCCACCCTCGCCTGAAGCCCCATGGAAATCACGGAGAACTCATCCCATTGAAAACAAAGTTTTGTGTGGTACTACATGTAGTAGCAACAGGTATTTTCCAAAGACCTGCAGGGTATATATTAGGATGTCACAGGCCTCAGCTTCTGGAATCTTTCATCATTTTCGTAATGCAATGCTACAAAATGCAAGGAATCATATCTATTTTCATGTACCCTGGAATAGAGATCAAAAACCATGCAACAATTCTGTGCCATAGCACATTTCCCTGAAATTCTGAGGTCCATAGATTGCACACACATAGAAATAAAAGCCCCACCTGGTCAACAAGAAAGGAGGTACATAAACAGGAAATGATACCACTTCATTTATTATCTGTCAGGTTGTCTGTAATTCCCAAGGAATCATCTATAATGTGTGTGCAGGTAACCCTGGCAGTTTCCATGATTTGCACATATGACACACCAGTGACCTGTATACAAGGTTTGCTAGACATGACTTTCCACAGGTAATGCACTGGAACCTTGGCTCATGGCACCCATGAGAAATCCACATAACCTCATTGAGTAAGGATACAATAATGCCCATACTCAAACTAAATATAATAGAATGTGTATTTGGCTTTCTCAAATCAAAGTTCCTGTGTCTAGAAACATCAGTATGTGTGCTGCAGTATGACTCAGCCACTTCTGCCAAAATACTCACAGTCTGCGTCATACTGCACAATATGAAACAGCTTCAACAAGGACAACAAGGTCCAAGCTCACACCTCCCTGTAATTCAGGCAGTGCTAGCAGCTACAGCAGATACAGATGATAAGCCTGAGGAAAAACCACCAGGTGCTGATTGTTCTGGCAAACATAGGCATTCACAATATGCTATGGACCTGGCTAAGTGGCAAAACATAGCACACATAATTACTATCTAAGTGAAAAACAAAGATCCTAAGCACATACAAATATTAAAATTGATGTCTGCCAAAGTCCTTAACCTTTACTTAACCATGAAATGGTTATGTTCTGTCAGAATCAAAGTCAACCAGCAAGGACACATCTCATAGCTGCAGTATTAACAAGGCAAGTGTGGAACCTGTAAAAAAAAAAAGATATATAAATAATTATTCTCATATCAAAATAGTTATGTCACTAAGATGAAATATGGTTCAACTCTACAGTAATGTCAACATTTACTCATGAGTGATTTATGCAATATAAATATATGATTCTGCCTAGTACTGTGCATCATGCATTTCAAGTTAATGTCAATGTTACCATCATTTGTAGAAGTTTAACAGCAAGCGATAATTACTATCTAGTATGACTGCATTACTAAGAATAATACATCAAATACGAGGGTCAAGTAGTACATAACCAATCATTTAAAACTGAGCAGGAAAAAGAAATATTAAAACTATTTTTTCTGCTATGCATTAGATTAAAGCTACCATCTGATTAAGCAAGCATTAGCTGTCCACTATGTGAATCAGACATACAGGCAACCAACAGTCAAAAAGAAATGTGAAAAGGGTGGGGCACAGTCATCATCACTTGTGTAGGGTGGGGGGTGCAGAAGGGCAAGCCTGACGTCAAAGAAGTGAGAATTTGTATGAGTGAGAATCAAGTTTTTTCAGTTAGTATGCAATTTTCTGGGTCAGTAGCAGCAAATTATTTTTAGTCAGTAGTAATGTTTATATAACTTGTTTGTGTGTATGTGTGTGTGTGTGTGTGTGTGTGTGGTGGTATGGGCAAGATGATTTTTAATGTGTGTGAGTGTGCATGAACTCAGTCAAAGAACTTTTACTTACAGTATGTCCTGGCATTTCAGGCAGGGGAGAGCCAAGCATGGTAGAGTAGTCTGTTTACCGTTATCATTCCCAACCAACCAGGAGTTGCTCTGCTGGTTCCATGGACCTGGCTAGAAGTTAGGGCAGTCCCTAAATGTGAATGAATGTCTGCTGGATGAGCTCTCATCATGACTACGTCCATGACCACAACCACATGCCTTACTCCATCTGGATGCGGACACATCAGTCGGTCATAAAACTGTGGAAGTACTGCCACTACTGGGGATCAGACACCTGACAATGTAGCGGTTGTCTGGCCGCATGGATGCTGATCTTCCCCCAACAGAAGCTCTATTACAGACACTACCTGAACCAGTGTGTCATTCCTCCTGTCCAAGGAGTCATCCACATGATTCAGGCAGTCTCACACACTGGAATGCACAACATACCTCTCAACCCCTTAGAACAAGAAATCTGGACAAAGCCATAAATAATGGGGGGACAAAGGCCCACAAATAGGGACAATTTTTAATATTGCTCTTACAAACTTGGAAAGTTGATAGAGTAACAGGTTTTGCATTAGCATGAATTTTCTGAAGAATATAAAGTCTGAAACTCAAATGTCTATCATTATTTTTGAACTTTAATCTTTAATGATTTACCACTAGTTTGCTAGGGAACCACAATTTTCTGAAAATGGACCAAAAATATGAGGCCAGAATCTGGACATTCTGCGAAAATCTGTACAGTTGAGAGGTACGACACAACATTTAGTATTTGTACTATCACTTTCAAGACCCTGGTGGAATGTGCCCATGCCTCCAAGATAGCCCTACACATTTATTGAGTGCCACCTACTGATACAACAGCAATACTATCAGGAGGAGGGTGGATAGCAGGCCTCCTCCAAGCACCTGTACCAACATACTTGTGTGGTATATCACCCTGACAATGCCTAGGGGAAGACTCAGCCAGCTGTGCAATGGGAGTCACCACACTAATACCTTGGTAAACTGTGTCACCCTCAACCAGTCTCTGTGTCATGAATATGCATAGGCATAATGACTATGTCCAAAATATAGGCAGGGGATATGGGAGCCACAAACTCAGTGTCAGACTGACACTCTTCATCCCCAAATTGTACCTCTTCATCACCACCACCATCATCCGAGGCTACCGACACCCTGATATCAGGCATTAGGAGTTCCACAGTGCTGGTAGCAGGCTTACATATGATTACAAGTAAATGAACACTACAAAAAGAGGAATAAAATACAATGATCAAATGTATGTAATGTAAAACTTAAGTTAAGCAATACCTGCAAATGATAGTAAAAAAAAAAAAAAAACTACCTACATAAACCAACTTTTTCCATAGTAAGAAAAAATACAAGATTTGTACCAAATGGGCTTAGACAGAAGAAGTAGAGATGAAGAGGGAAGATACGCATTAAAATGTCAATGACACCAGCAAAACCACCAAACATCTGCATACTAAGAAACATCTTATTCAACAATCTGTTCTCAACTTTCCTTCTCTCTCCCTCCCTCCTTTCTCTCTCTCTATCTCTATCTCACCCCTATCACTTGCTCTCTCTTCCTCTTTATATATATAATAATAATTAGTATGGTATACCTTGTAGTTCACTAGTAGATACACATGGCTCATCCTGCACCTAAGCACCTATGTCAGCTATGAATCTGGAATACCCTGATGAGCTATGTGGATCTCTTACTGTGGACAAGAACTTCTCTGTTCAGTCAGTGGTAGTTTGGTTGCAGGACCATCACCATTAACCCTCCATTCCTGTGCAATATCAGATGCATAGTTCTTGGCTTTGATAATCATGTTGCTGGCCTGATATCTGATTTTCACATAATCATGGTCATGTCCTCCCTCCACATTGATATTATTGACCACATGCTCCAAAATACTGTCACAGGAAAACTTATTAGCTCTACATCTGTCTAACAGGTCTGAGACATGTCGACTATGGGCATTACAACCAAGAGGAATTAAATATATGGCTCTGTAGAACTACGCACAGGTAATACACAACTTTAAATATTCTCCCATCCTCGAAAATATTAATACTAATTATAAAACTCTTCTGTAAGGATGACAAGACATTTGGAACTCTGTAACAGATAGCATCCTTAACTGAGCTTTTACTTAATATGAAGGCATTTACACATGTTTAACATTTGGGATATCAACTTTGGTTGATTTCAGGCATATATCACAATCTGAATACATTTTAAGGCTACAATTGTAAGCCAGCCATTGATATTAGTCATATAACATGTTTTATCAGATTTCTCAAAGAAATATACCTATAAAGACAGGTAACATTACTCAAGTTTACATAAAAGAAATATAACTTATACATGCTATGGCAAATCCAATGAGCAATATGCAGATAGCAAACAATTGCTATTGAGAAATGTAAACCATCAGCAATATTAAAAAATATTCCTTTGCAAATAAACATCTCATACCTTTACAAATAGAATAGTCTATATGAGAGTACACAAACATTTGCAATTCTAGAAGTGAAACAGCAATATCAAAGGTTCTGGGTCCAGTCTCCCGTATTATGATGCAAGTGCCTTAACAACATGATTAGTTTATATAGTACATATTCAGCACTCTGAGCACTGTGAATATGCAAACTAGCTGTCACCTCCTTCGCATTCATGCATCCCACAATCTGCACTAAATACTAGGCAGGTAAACATGGTATGAGGACCTACATAATTCCATGCACATGCCCTAGCAGTACAAGAATCAGCATTGAGAGGTGTCACTTGCTAAGAACTTTCAAGTGTTAAAGATTGGTCTAACTGCATGAATAATTTGTGTTTCACACTCCTTCCACTTCAGTGTACACTTACTGAGAGTGTGTCAGTAAGAAGAGAGTTACCAAGAAGTCAGGGATTACATTAATTGAGTTAGGAGATAAACCTTTATAACAGTTTTATTAATACATGCTTATGACAACACTGTGCTTCTGAGTAAATGTCTGTAAATCTAAGTACATAACCAATTGAAATATTGAAACATATATTAAATTCAATCAAATGACACTGCATGCATGTTAGTAAACCATAGAAGAGAAAATGATGCTCACAAAACAAAGACAGTAAAACTAATTTAATATTACAAATATTGTTTACTATTGTGACAGGAAGTATTAGCTTAAATGTTGCAAATATCCCATTCATCTATGCATCTACTGGCAAACTACAAAGGGCAACTGTCAGAAAATGCTTATTGGCTACCTTTAATGTCAAGTGACACAATGTCACACCTCTGAATATATTTAATGCACTTTTTCTTCTTCATAATATATGTATATGTTTGTGGCAAATACTGAAAATAATCTTAAATATGTCTTGTTAATGCAATGGTTTCAAGGCTCAAATTCAGAGACCATTCTTTATGTGAAAGTGATGTTTAAGGAACATGTGCTAATGTTATAAGGCAGCAAATTGAGAAAACATCAGAAAGTAATATTTGAAATCCTTGTTTTTAGTTTTTTTCCTGTTTTCATCATTTGCGTACCATTTTGCATTGTGCAATGTTGAGTTTCAGCAGCCACTAGCAGTGAATGATATTTCACTTTCTAAGGTAAAATCTCACAAATTTAAGTTGAAATGCCATCATTAGCACAAATGAGACTGGCATCATGGAGCTGCCATCAGCACTCTGGACAGTACTGATAAAAGAAAATGCAGCTGTCAACTATTTGTCTCTGTGGCACAAGGCATAAGTGCAGTGAGTTTGGAGAAAGATAACAGGTAATGCAGGTTTCAAATCCAATTTACATATATTTTTCAAAAGGGATTCAAAGTAAATATTGACACACAATTTTCATATGAAATGAGCAGACTGAAATCTGTGTGATAAATCTTATTCATTTCATTTTACTTGTCCTTTGGTAATTGGGAAAATCCGACTGAGACAATAATCCATTTTCAGTGGAGGCTCAAGGAAAAAAGCTCCACAACAGGTTCAAAAACATTTAAAGAGTAGCTGATTAGTAATTATATATAAGGGGACAAAAGCCTTGCAAAAGACTGAATATTTTACAGTGATTTCAAGAGAAATGCTCCACAAAACACTTATAAAAACATTTTACAATAGCTGATAAATAATTATACATAAGGGAAGAAAATTCCCAAAACTGATAAAACACAACAGATTAAAATACATTTATAGAATATTGCTATGATAAATTGTGATCAAGAATACAATATGTACTGCTAATAGCAAGACACTTTGCATAAGTGGATAGCCCAGATCAAGTAAACTAACATATAGGTATTCAAAATATTGACTATATATCTAATAATATATGGAGGTAAGAAATCATGGAGTATTCTTTTGCCAAAATAGACAAAGTAATAGATTGAGATGAGGAGGACATGAAGAGAGAGATGATTATTACTAGAGAGAAGAGAATGCTATGTAAGGAAATTAGACAGGAAATACCTAGTAGCAAGTATTGGCCAAACAGGTAGAAGAGCAAAAATTAGTAGTATGGTATAATTAAAGTGAGAGCATCTTTTTATGTTAGGCCATTACTACCTGATAAGATATGGAAGTATTAGTGAATTCAGAGTGCAAAAGGCAAAGTTATAGGAAATAGGTGGTCATGCATCTGATCTAAAGATTGTGCAGGTACAGGTACAGCTGTCAGAAAGATACTTTTTAGATTGGTCTTGAAATTGGAAAGGTTGCTCATATGTTTAAGGGATAAGAAGGCAGAGTTCCAGGATTGGGCTACAAAGCTGGAATAGAGAGAGGTTCCTGCTGACAGGTGTGGTTTGTAGGTAGTGAGGAACATTTTATCTTCAGATTGAAGTGGCCTAACAGGGATACATATATGCATGTAATAAGTCTAGTAGAGTTTTGCTTTGACCAGGTTTGTATATTAATTTGTGGACTATGAGTAGCTGGATGTAATTCCATCCAGTCAAGCTGTTTTAGTGCTAAGCTGTGACAGGTTTCTTTTGATGCTAGTGGCAAATCTTGCTATTTTATTCTAGCCTTAGTTTAGTATATTTTGGATGGAAGCTTGAAGGTTAAGCATTACTGAAAAGCCATATAGTAAAGTAGGCAGTAGGAGTGTAGAGGCCAGGATCTTCCTCGATGAATCAGTTAAGTACTTTTTTTTGTTCTATAGGGTATCCTTCATTTTGCTAAGTTTTTTGATTACCTGTTGCACATGTAAATCAAATTTTAGGTTATCATCAATTGCCATGCATTGTAGCTTAGTATGGAGGATGATTCATATATGGGTATTATTAATGGCTGTTAATGAGAATTTTTTTGAGGTGTGTAAGAGATTTTGGGAGGCATAATAGCAGCTTTTTTTTTGGATCGCGTAGTAGTTGGGAGTTATTGAGCCAGCTTTCAGCTGATGAAAATGACTCTTGGGCAATTCTTGTAGAATAATCAGGTTACTGGCAAAACAGATTAATGTGGAATTGTTGGCACATTGTATAAAGGATGCTTGACATTTGGCAGAGTGTAGATTGTTGGTAAGTATGTTGAAAAGCAGTATCCCCATTATGGAACCCTGGGAAATACATGTTTTTACAGGTAGGAAGGATGAGAAGAATGTATACCTTTACCACACTGGAGTTTATTGGAAAGGTAGTTGGATAACCATTTGGTGGAGGTGTTTGATAGTCCAAGGGAAAAGAGTTGTTTTAGAAGTAAGCTATGTGAAACAGTTTTGAAGGTCTTGGACAGATCCAGAAACACAACATAAACCAGTTGGCTTAGGAGAGCTGTGGTGGTGCTATGCCCTGGTCTGAAACTATGCTGGGTGGGGGTAAGGAGGTTGTTTGTTTGTAAATGAGTCATTAATTGATTAAGAATTCATTTTTTCAAGGATCTTTAAAAAAGGGGAGAGAATGGCAATGGGTCTATAGTTAGATATATCACTGGAGTTACCTCCCTTGTGATGTAAGATTTTTTTCCATATGGGTGGGATATATGATTCCTGAATACACCTACTTATGAGAATGGATACTGGAAAGGAAATTGAGCTGGTTGCTATTTTTAGGAAATCATCAGGAATTCCATGTGGAGCTAATGTACTTGAATTAATTTGATCAGTGTATTTCTTGATTGTTATTGTAGAGCCTGGGTGAAAGCAGAAAGACTGAGTATTATCAGAACTGGTAGGTGAGACTGAGTAGTATATGGTCAGGTTATTAAAGGCGGTCAATTTGTTTTGGTTTAATTGTGAAGTAATTTAGAGATGCTAGAGATAAAGTGATTATTGAAAGCATTATATGTTTCTTCCAGTGAGCAAAGGAGTTGGGATTTGGTTGTCCATTTGATCCAGGGTGTAGCATTTTAAATATGCTGGCCCAGATTTGTCTAGAATATTTGCAGCAACTATTCTGCAAATTTGAGTAATACAATTGCTTGTCAAGTTTGATCTGGCATTTGGCTTTATTTTAAATGTACTTATATTGTTGAAAATTGTTTTCTGCTTTATTATTAAACCTTGTTTTATAGGCTTCATCTAATTTCCTAGTAGTAGAAGTGAGCCAAGAAGCAGAGTTGTTTCACACACTTTTAAGCCTAAGGGGAGCCATGCTGTTTAGTAGTTCCATAAATATCTTATTATTTAGACCACAGCATCATTTAGTGGCAAGATATTAGGATGTTCTAGTAATGAGATTGTTAAGACATGTTAAACAGCTCTTGGATTTATATGAGTGTTCCCTGGGAGAAGTATGACATTCACTTCTGGCAAATATGGGGAGGTGATCTCTAATTGTGCTTACTAAGTTGCTGTGAGAGCTTATATTGTGAGGGTGACTTGTTAATAACCAATCCAGGGTGGAAGCTTTACCATTTTTCAGGTTGATCTGGTTAGATCAGTTGTACGTTGGGTGAAATTGTATAGGCATTATGTAGATAAGATAAAATCTGTGGTATATATATGAAAAGTAGTTATTGTACATTCATTACTCTTGCTTGTTTAATTCCTTTATTAATTTTTATCACTGAATAATATTAACATTTTATGACATTTAGTTAACAAACATTTTGGTAAAGATTGCATATATATGCATTAATTTAGTAATATAAGGAAGGTTTGGTATATATGGTTATAATAAGGGGTAAATGTAAAGGTATTGTAAGTTATTTTTTACCTTTAAGAAAGGGTTGGTTTTATATAATTTCTGATTTAATGGTTTTGGTGGACTTTTAAATGTATTTTAGGTCTTTTTTTTATGTAAACTATTGTCTGAGGAAGCTTGGTACTTTATTCAAATGAAAGCGCTAACAATTATTGTAATAAAAATTGGGTTTCTAAAACCCTGTGCTGTGCCATTTTGTTTCAGTTTTAATTTATTTAGTTTGTTACGTTTTAGTTTTTTGAGTTTTTGAGGTTTAAAAATTGCAGCATGACTCATGGAGTTTAATAAACCCTCCCAGCAACTATTCTCACAGGAAGAGCACAATAATCAGACTGGCATTTTAACAGCCTCATACAATGGATAACGCAACAGGTTGAAGGGCTGGTTAACAAAGTGGATGCTATGCAAAGCAAGAATGATTCCAACTGAATGCAGCAGCATAATGTGAGTCTGCATAATTTGACTGATTCCAACCAAATACAGCAGCATAATGTGAGTCCATTTAAGCCAGGACAACAGTAGCAGTTACTGCAGCAGAATGGATCGGCTGATTTAGGGCAAGAGCAACAGCAATTGCAGCAAAATGTGTCTTCCAATACTGGAAATATTCAAGGTACACATCTTGAGTACTCATCACAGCATATAATCAACACTGAACCAAGGGGTAATGGGTATGTTAATTATAATGTCCACAATAATGTTGATAACAGGCTTGATGTGTTTTGGAAGCCCTCACCACTCAAAGACTGGTTAGTCAATGACTATATTTTTGTGAATGCAGGGAATAATATGAACAATGCAAGTTTTCCTAATACTATTGGACATAAGCTTAATGAATTTGATAACAAATTATTTAAATTAGAGAAGTTGTAACTTGAGAATTCCTATCTACGGGAGTGTATAGAGAATGGTATAGTACCCAAGTGTTTACTTATATGGCATTATCCAACTGGGTTAATAGAACATTCTCCCTTGCATTATGAATTGATTGGTATGTTTAACTGACACGGTCTGGGATTTCTTGAGTTATTGGTGAAATTTAATGGCAAGGACATTGATGTATTGCTGGTGGAAATGGATAAACTTGAGGCTGAACTGCAGAATGATATTGACTATGATAGACAGAAATATGAACATCAAAGAATCTATAATAGTATTGAGAAAAATCTTGTGGATTTGAAGGAGAGGAAATTAAGAAGCTATTGAGGAATAAGCAAAAGTATAATAAAAGGTAAGCATACCCAAAACCACCGTGTCCTATAAAAGCCAGTAAAAGCAATGATGACCACCCATTTGTGGACAATCAGCAAATGGCTCAGGAGACAATAATTGGTACCAATGAGTCAGAGATGGTACAGCTTGGGGACAGTAAATAACATTTATGATTAGGATTTTTCACAACCGAGACATTCTGAAAGACTGAGGGATAAACATAATGGTTGGTACAATAATAATGACTTTTCTAGTAACCAGGATTTTTACTTGCCATTGAGGAGGAATCAGAGGAGAGGTGAGTTTCATGGACGGGGCAGGACGATGAGAGGTGGTTACCAACATATGAGAAAGTGAACAATTTTATTAATGACTATTACATTCAAGTGGACATTAATAATGAAGTTGAAATTAACAAATGCATTATTATATTAAATGAAGCACAAGACTTCAAGGTGTATTATTTTTTTCTGGTTCACGTATTGATAAAGAGATGGTTAATTTATTAAGTAATGATTTATATTTTGTACCAACAAAAAGTTCTAATCTAGCAACAACTTTAATAGATTTAAAAATATTTTTAAGGAAATTAAATTTTAAAATACTTTTTGGTGATAGAGAAAGTTATTTTATGTTTGCGATCCGGCTGCTGGAGACGTGACTAAGTTACACTATTTTGTGGAGTGTGAACTGCATCGCGGAGGGGAGCAGGAGATTTCCTGGGCTAAGAGGTTCTGTAACTGTACATCTTCAAACTCCACTCACCAAACCTAGTCATTCTTTCTCCAAGTGGCTACCTGGTTTAAGTCTAGCTTGAACATGACTTGTCAGAGTTTGCAAATATTTGTCATGGGGAAGAAATGTCCTACCCTTATTGCCATATGTTTTAAGAATCATTGGTGCATCCGACTCTGAGTTAACAATGCTTAACTGCCACCATCTATTAACTGAGTACTCAGACTAACTGAAGTTTTCATTCATCATAAAACGGTTCCACTGCCTTTCAAATGATGTTGAAAAACCTGTTCATATTGCTATGAAATTTATTCCATTTAAAGTCAAAGAAAATAAGAAAAAAGCAGTCGGAAATACAAAGGCTTAGCCCAAGGAAATAAATAGTTTCTAGAATGAAAAAAGAAACTTTTAAAGATTCATAGTCACCATTTATTCCTGACATTGAAAATGGAGAGACAGTCTGAAAAAAGTTCTATGTTGTCCGCAGTTCCTATATGTTTGAACAAATGTGACGTATAGACCTCCTTTCAAGTTCCAGCTTTAGAAGGAAAGATATTTGGAATGGGAATTCGAAGGAGAGGCCCTAGGATCAAAGTAAGCAAACTACTGGAGAAAAAAGTTTAGGATTCCTGTGTGAGCTTACTACCTAAGACATTTTTGTATCTAGGTCTAGCCTAATTAATGTTCTAACGAATGGGATGTTTGACATTCTCTGTTTTTTCAACTGTTTGTACTTTGTGAGATCAGCGGACATTGTATTTTTCCATTGGGTGTTTGATTTGGATTAGTCTGCGAGGGATTTGTATGCTTTTATGTAACTTGCTTGCCTCAATAATTACTGAATAACTGACTGTACCTTATCCCTACTAGGTGGTTAGTGCACGCACCTCATCAGGATAGCCAGTAGCCAAACCCTCCAAATATTGTTCCCCACTTACTCCTTATCCATTCACTACTACAACTGCCTTTTCCCCCCTCCACTCCACCATTCTATATCCCTGTGAATACACCCACACACATTTCATTCTAATCCTCTCCTCTTAAACTTATTAACCATCTCTCTTCCTGGACATCCTTCTCACTCAGCTCATACTCTGTCTCCCACCATGCAAACAAAATCTGCCTATGCTCTAATACCATATTTCTAAGCCTAATCCTCTTCTGCTTACTCTACCTTACTAGTCTCCCACAGTTTCAGCACTCCCCTCCCTTTCATACAACTGTGATTTACATTAAAAAGACTTTCCCTTTACAAGCCAAGCCTCCCCCCACCTCTACAAACATAATGAATCTTTTCTATTTCAAAGGAAGCTCTTCCTTACCCCTAGTAAACCACTTCCCATACCTACCAAACTCACCTCATTAGGTTCCAATATCTACACCTATGACCCATTAGAAAATAGATACCTATCCATACTCTACTCAAAATTTATCACCCTCCTCCTCCGTTCTGGAGGCATACACCCTAACCCAGGGCCTTCATACAACTCCACCTCTAAACCACATTCACATAGCTCTCCTCTGTGCCACAAATCTCTTCTCCTTGCCACACTTAATGCCAAGAGTCTTTGTAATAAAATACCTTCCTTTCATGCCTGGATCTCTCATAACAAACCTGATATTGTCCCTATCACAGAAACTGGCTAAAACCACACATAAAAGATACCGAAATTATGCCCCCTAACTATAAACTTATAAGAAGTGACAGACCTCAAAAGAAAGGTGGAGGAGTAGCGTTACTCTTCTCCTCCTCCTTAATAGTTACACCCTATACTAAGCCCAAACCCTCATTTGACACCGCCGAGCTAACCCTCGCCCTTCTCAAAGTAAATAACAATAAAACTTTATGCATTGCCTCCCTGTACATTCCTCCTGTTAACAATATCCCTATACTGGAAGACATTCTTGCCTGGTTCACTTCCAACATAAATAGCGAGACTATAATCCTAGGCGATGTCAAAATAAACTGGTCTTCTATTGAATCATCTACCCCTTCTCAAAGCATCAACCTATATCAATTCACACAGCTAATCAAAACCCCTACTAGACCAAATAAAGATTACACCACAGGTAGCATCCTTGACTGGATACTAGTCTCCAACCCAAACCGAGTTTCTGATAGTGGTACTCTCAGAGACTCCCTTAGTGACCATCTCCCTGCCTACATATGCCATTCCCCCTCCACCATGCTCTTTCAACACACACACATTACCACCTGCAACATGCAAAACTTCAACCCCCTAATTTTCTCTAATACCTTAAAACAGATAGACTGGAACCCTCTAAAGTCCCTCCCTTTAGATGCCGCAGTCTCACATTTCAATAGAATTTTCACTGATATACTTAACCACTTTGCCCCCAGTAGAACCAAAAGACTCAGATCCAAAACAGCCCCCTGGCTAACTAAAAACACAAAACTACTTATGCATCACCGAGATAAAATCTGGAAATACTACCAAAAATGCAAAACTCCCAACTCTCTTGCCGAATACAAGCAACTGCGAAATTAAGTAAAAAAACAAATAGCCACTGACCGCAAATCCTACTACCTTAAACTTCAAAATAATCATAAAACCAACCCCAGAAAATTTTGGAATAGTATTTCATCAATATTATCCCCAGGCAAAAAAGAGAACCCTTGCCCTGACCCAGACACATCAGACCTCCACCTAGCTACCCAATTGAACTCATTTTTCATTGACTCCATAGGCAAACTCACCTCTTCTTTCGCTAACAGCATCCCCCCCAACTTAACTGATAACAAAAACTTAACATCCATGAACCCTAAGTCCTCCCCTTTTACTCTCAAATCCATTCTTACCCACACTAGAAAAAAGCTCCTACAAAAGTTAAAACCTTGCTCTAATGCCCCAGATGACATTCCATCCAAATTTCTCCAACTAGTTGCTGATGGTATAGCCCTTCCAATCAGCATCCTAATCAATCGCTCCACTCAGGCGTCCGATCGTACCACACCTCTGGAAAAAAGCCTTCATCATCCCCCTCCATAAAGGAGGTACAAACTGTTCAATCTCCAACTTTCGCCCTATTGCTATCCTATCCCCTATCTCTAAGATACTCGAAATATGTATTCACCTCCAACTATTACCCTACCTATTGGACAACCAACTCCTAACTCCTACCCAACACGGGTTTATACCAGGACATAGCACCACCACTGCCCTTCTTTCCTTCCTCAAAATCATTAACTCTGCTCTTAACTCTGGGAACATAGTTTCTACGCTCCTCCTTGACTTATCTAAAGCTTTCGACACTGTCTCTCATGTGCTTCTACTTTCTAAACTCTCCCATCTTAATCTCTCCTCTTCATCTATGAAATGCTTCTCCAGCTATCTCTCAGCCAGGGAACAAGCTATAAAATGGAACTACTGCACTTCCTCTTTCCTTCATGCCCCAACAGGTGTACCCCAAGGCTCTATTTTGGGTCCTTTAATATTTAACATTTTCATCAATGATTTCTACCAAAAGATCCCCAATGCTAAACTGGTG
This sequence comes from Protopterus annectens, assembly GCF_019279795.1. NCBI lineage: Eukaryota > Metazoa > Chordata > Ceratodontiformes > Protopteridae > Protopterus > Protopterus annectens. The sequence continues at coordinate 809,310,816 of NC_056735.1, read as the reverse complement.
CAATACGCAGATGACTCCACTATCATCTGCTCAGCCAAAACTCTTCCTTTACTAATAAAACTTACGCAAGAAGCCTTCTCCTCCACTGAGTCCTGGATGCTTGACAATCAACTAGCCCTAAATGCCTCCAAATCTAAAATAATGATCTTTATCCCTTCTAGACATACTGCTGCTGACAAAGCATCCTTCTCTATACTTAGCCTAAACAAAACAACTATTGAAATAGTTCCCCATACAAACTTCTGGGCGTTCTTATCGATGACCAGCTAAAATTTTATATCCACCTACAAACCAATATTAAAAAGACTCATCAAAAACTTGGTATGCTTTATCGACACAGGTGCTACCTTTCTCCATCTTCTAGACAACTCCTATCTATCACCTACCTCCCACCCTCCCTTTTGTATGGAGCTCCGCTACTCTCTAACCTCCAATCATCCCTACAATCTAAACTTTCTTCATGTTATAACAAAATTTCAAAGTTTGACACAGGATCCAAATCCTCTACTCGCCATTGCAAATCCTTACATGCTCTAAATTGGTTGGAACTCCCAAGCTACCTAAATTTCATTCAACTAACTACAGCACACAAGCTAATTTTTAAACCTTCTAACTGTCCATCACTCTCCTCTTCCCTAAAACTTCACCAGTCGCATAGAACACTTAGATCCACAAATCAGAACCTCTCAGAACTTTACAAGCCTTTACATGCACCAGGGCAACTTCTACTATCATTCTCCCTTGCTAGATTATGGAACTCTCTTCCCCCTTACATTAGAATCACCCCCAACCTACCATCCTTTAAAACCCTACTCCACTCTCACCTCTACTCCTACTGGGAATGCTCCTGTACCCATCCTACCTGATTCCTGATACCTATCCCTATTCTATTCTACTCTAATCTCTGCCACTTCTTCAATTCATCTCTCTAAAATTCCTTTGCCTAAATACATGTAGTGTATTAAATGAACATAAATGTATTGTTTTTGCTAATATCTTATATGTGATTGACTCAGCTCATATATTTCAAGATATGTAAAATCTTGCCTTGCTGTATATTGAATGTTAAACTGTTGTTCTCATATGCTGTACTAATACATTGTATATTGTATATTGTCTTTCTTTCTGGAGCTTTTCTCCTCGGGCCTCCTTTGAAAATGGGCTACCTTGACCCAATGTACTTTCCCGGTTAACAAACTGAAATAAATAAATAAATAAAATAAATAGCACATATAATCTTCCCATCCATCCGGTTTTGGTTTTATTTGAGAAAATATGTAAATTGATCATCAGACATACATTGTGTTAAAAAACTAAGAGGTTTAATGATAACTTGATGAAGCAAGAGAGACAAATTTTAGCATATCTAGGACAACAAGAAATTAGAATCATGAAACCGGATAAAGGAGGGGGACTCGTTATCATGGATGTATTTGATTACAACAAAAGATTAAATGTCATACTTGAAATTGATACATATGACTGTATGTCCTGTATTAACCCATTTATCTTTCTATAGGCAGTATTTAACAGATGTTTTTGTTACCTCAGTTAATACAGGACATGTTCTTAGAAAATAGGGTTGATCTAGAGTTATTTAATGATTTGAACATGATATCGCCCACTATACCAATGATATTTGGAACCCCTAAAATACATAAAGATATTTGTAACCCTCTATTTTGACAGATTGTTGATGGCTATAATTCTATAACCTATGCTTGTGCAAAATATTTAGACAGCAAACGTAATGGATACATGGAAAAAGAGACACAAATTTGTAAAGATTCATGGCATTTTTTACAACTAGTAAACCAGATGCAATATTTGGAAGAGATGCTGTTTCTTACTGTGGATATAAAAGATTTGTTTTCTGTTATACCACAACAGGAAGGGGTTCAGTGGATTTAGGAATATTTATTGAATCAAAGGATCCCACAGCCAGAAGTCAATATGTATGTTGACTTATTTGATATAGTTTTATCTAATAACTATATATTTTTCATGGTAAATACTACCTCCAATGCAATGGGATCATCATGTGGCACAATTTTTGCTAATCTGGTTATGGTATCTTGGGAAAACCAACATATTATTGGTAATATTGAGTATGCTGGATGCATAAGCATGTATGTACATTACCTAGATGACATTTTTATTGCATGGAAGGGTAGCTTACTAGTGGTAGAACATTTTATAAATTTCATTAATGGTCCGATCAAGTTTTTGAAAATTACTTATGAGGTTGATATGGATGAAATTAATTATTTAGATGTGAATTTGAGAAAAGATAGGAAGAATAATAGGTTTATATCTAGAATACATAGAAAACCAACATATTCCAATTCCTTTCTAAATTATCAAAGTGCACACCCTATGTATAACAGAATAGGGATAATAAAGGCTCAGTTTGTTTGAGTTGTCAGAATGGTTAGTTTGGATATTGGTTTTAAAGATGAATGTCAGAAGTTAATAAAAATGTTTTTGGGAAGAGGTTATCCTCTTAAGTTGTTGGATGAGCTACATGGAGAAGTAAAATATAAAAGACAAGAGTGGGCATTTTGTACCCATTCTGAGTGATGGAAACAATAACATCTGTATTGAATGAAGCAATAATAAGTATGATCATTCAACAGCCCAACATTTTCCACAGATTAGTATAATATTAGAATCATATTATAAAAGAATTAGGTGGTGATAGATGAAGATAGACTAGTTAAAGAAAAAATAAAAATGGGTTTAAGATGGCAGCAAGGAAAGGTATTAATTTGAAGAATCTGACTCAAATCACTAAGATGTAATGTAATAATAGGCAATGTGGCATGAATAAATGTAGAATGTGCAATTCTTGCTGTCATATGTATGTAGGAGAATTTTTTTAATTAAGGGGGGTAAAGTGTAAATTAAATAGGCTGTTTAACTGTAATACAAAAAAGGTTGTTTATTTATTTATTTATTTATTTATTTATTTAAATTTGTTGACCGGGAGTGTCCGACTGGACGTAGGTCCATTTTCAGCGGAGGCCCGGGGAGAAAAGCTCCACAGTTAAAATAAACAGACAGTATTTACATTGGATTACATAGTGATTAACAATTTACATAGCAATTACTTACAACATATTTACAGATGAAGAACATAGTACATCAGTAGACAACTAGAATCTTTATCTGTGAAGTGCATACCAGACATTAACAAATGTTACAAGAAGAAGAAGTTTGTGCTGTATAATAAGTACTAGCTTATGAGCATCTGAGCTTCCTATAATCAAGGTAGTTAGTGGAGTGGAAGAAAGGTAGTGGTTGGATGGGGTGGATGATATTAGAGTGGGAGTTGCAAGGGCATAGCCAGCATGTTTTTAGTTGCAGTTTTAGTAAAGTTTTGAAGTGGGTGCATGATGGTATGGAGGTAATTGTGGGTGGGAGTGAGTTCCATAATTTGGCTATGGCACAAGAGAATAGTGCTTCACCAGCAGAGTTATTGGCTTTAGTGATCTGCAAGTGATTTTTGCTGCTGAATCTTAGTGGTCTGGTGGTGCGATAGGGTTGGAGTAGATTCTGGAGGGATAGGACATTTAGTGGATGGTTTACTAGTTTGTGGGCGAGTGAAAGTTGATACCACTGAAGGAGGTGAAGGAGTTCAAGCCAGCCCAGTTCAGCAAGTGAGAGACAGTGGTGACTATGGTAGGATGCCCCTGTGGTGAATTTGGCGATTTTGTTGTAGCAGGTCTCTAGCTTGTTTAGATCACATTGCCTTAGGTTGGTATATACTGGAGAGGCATAAAGTAGGGTGGAGATAAGGTGGGAATTTGCTATTGAAATCTTTGCTGCTTTGGTGAGAAATTGCTTATTTCTGTATAATGCTCCTAGTTTTTTGTGGACTTTTTTTATAGTCATGGATATGTGAATGTCAAATTTTAGTTTATTGTCTATTTCCACTCCTAGCAATTTGGTGTGTTCAGTTGGGTATATAGTGGTGTTGTCTTTTGCTGTGATGTTAAAGTGAGAGTTGTTTTGAGTATGTTTGATGATGAACAGAGGAAAAGGCTTCCTGTGTGACTTTTTGCAGTTTTGGTAGGGACTGGGCTGAGCAGATGATGGTCGAGTCATCTGCATATTGTATGAGTGTGCCATGTTTGGTGGCAGAGGCTAGATTATTGGTGTAAACAGAGAAGAGTAGGGGTCCAAGGATGGATCCTTGGGGAACCCATATGGAGACAGGTAGTTGGGGAGATATGTCATACAACGGATTGTTGGCGGTCAGACAGGTAACTCTGAAACCAGTTGCTGACCGATTGTGAGAAGGATAGATTATTGAGGACAGAGATAAGCTGTTTGTGTGGGACCATGTCAAATGCTTTAGATAGGTCTAGGAAAGTAGCAGAGGAGAGATAGCCATTGTTTTTATGCTGAAGGATAGTGTTAGTAAAGGAGAGTAAGGCAGTGATGGTGCTATGGTTTGGTCGGAAACCATGCTGAGTACTGGAAAGGAGGTTGTTAGTAAGGAGGTAGTCTGAGACCTGAGAGTGTATGCATCTCTCTAGTATTTTGGAGAGTGGAGAGAGAATAGCTATGGGGCGGTAATTGGTTAGTTCTGTGGAGGGTCCGCCTTTGTGGAGGGGAATTATATGTGATACTTTCCACAGTGTGGGAACGTAACTTTCTGATAGAGATCGGTTAATCAAGATGGCTACAGGGTAGGCCAGAGCATCAGCTGAGATTTTTAGGTATTCACTTGGGAGGCTGTCTGCTGCTAATTTGGTGGGTTTAAGTTTAGTTAAGAGTTTTTTTTATGTTGGAGGTAGGTACAGGAGAAAAGAGAAGGCAGTGGGGAGATTACTAGTTGAAGGTGTGGGTTGGAGGGGGGGTTGTGTTGTTTAGCTAGTGATAGTATGGTTTGGGTGAAGTGTGTGTTGAATGAGGTAGCAATATTTTCTGAGGAGTGAGGGATGTTAGGAGGAGGGGTACTGACTTTACCTGGGTGGAGGATGGAGTTTATGGAGGACCAGAATTGTTTGGGGCTGTGTTGTGAGGAGTCTAGGGCAGACTGGTAGTATTGGGATTTGTCCTGTTTTATTAGCTTTTTGACTCTATTGTGTAGTTCTAGGAATTTCTGTCTAGCTGAGGGGTTTTTGGTTTTGCGCCAGTGCTCCCAGGCTTTATCCCTGTTTTTCATTTCTGACTTAGTGGGTTTCTGTAGCCATGGGGAGGGTTGTGCTTTGGTTCTGGATAATCTTATGGGGGCATGGTAATTAAGGATGTTCAGGAAGGTAGTATTAAAAAATTCAACTGCATCATCTAGACTGAAGTACTTTAGAGGATGCCAGTTACATTCTTTGAGGGATGAGAAGAATGTGAGTGGGTTAAAGTTTATTTTTTTATGTGTTTGACGGTAGATGACAGGTTTAGCTTGGCATATGTATTTTTTGAGTAGGAATGTTGGGGAGTGATCACTGAGGCTATCTGATAAGCAGCCTGTTATATATGACTGGGGGCTTTAACTGACTAGTATACAGTCCAGGGTAGTGTGCTTGGTGGAGTTTTTATTTATCCTGGTTGGTGACTGGACTAATTGAGTGAAGTCATGAAGGTGTACATGATGGGTTGGATTGTTGCCAGAACAGGATTGCCAGTCAATATTGAAATCACCTAAGATGATAGTTTCTTGGGGGAGATGGTGGGTAGACCAGCTGAGGAGGTTTTCTAGGAGAGGGATGTTTTGGCCAGGTGGGAAGTAGCATCCAATTATGTTGATGGTTTTGTTTTGGTTAATTTTGAGGTTGGCATATATTATTTCTTCATTGCCTATTTGTGGAGCTGATGATTTTAAGATCTGGATGTTTAGATGCTGTTTAAATATTATAGCTACACCACCTCCTTTTTTGTTTAGCCGGTCTACTCTTAGTATGCTGTAACCTGTAGGGAGTATTTGCTCACTGGTAGTGTGAGGTTTTAGCCAGGTTTCTGTCAGGATGACTATATCTGGGGAGTACAAGTCTATGGTGGCATGGAGTTCATGGACTTTGTTGGATATATTTCTAATATTTAGGCATAGTAGAAGGAAGTCACTTGGCTTTCTATTGGCTGTAATATGGGAGAAGTTGTGGTTTCTAGTCTGATTATGAAGATTGGGGTTGGAGATGGTAGGGCCAGGGTTGGGGTGGATGTCTCCACTTAGGGCTAGTTTTGATAAGCATGAGATTATTAGTTTTCTCAGTTTTTGAATATGTTTGTTTATAAGGGAAACTTTATGATTGTGCTCTGTGGGTAATAGGTATGGTGGGAGGGTAACTATGTTAAGTTGTAGGGATGCTTTATGTTTAAGTAATATAGTTGGTAGAATATGTGGGGGTGCATAGGGATGGTTCTTGAGCTGGTGGGAGGGGAGCTGAGTGTGGGTCAGACATGAGTGGTGGTGTGAGTAGTAGTACAGTGGTAGTGGTTGAGTGGGGGAATGATGGAGCTTTGGTAGGATGTAAGATATGCAAGGAGAGTGCCATGTGTAAAGCATTGTCCCACCTGTTATGTGGGCAAAATGGAAAGACCATTCAAAGAAAGGATATATGAACATCAGTATGCTATAAGAAAGTTAAATCTAACTCATGCGCTTGCTAACATTTTGTGAATTATCACAATCATGTTTTTCAATTTTGTGTTATTGAACAAGTAAATGAAAACATTAGGGAGTCCATGGTCTTTGTTGTTGGAAAAAACTGAGTTGACATGGCAAATGTTGGGGTCTATATTATAAGATCGACGGAACTTATAAAAACAACAAAAACAAAGAAAGAAAAAGTACCCTAACGGGTTTAGGAAGGGGACAAGCCCTCCTGTGCCTCCCACACCTTCTGCTACTTAAATATACCAACTCTGAGACTGCACTACATTGCAGTAAATGAAAATCTCCCCTTACGGAGATTTCCATTTACACGTTCGATGTGTGCTTTCGCTATTCTCGTGTCGACAATATCAGCTTTGATATTGTATAGACCCTAAATGTTCTTATATTCTTATGTATGGCCAGAATTAAATGAGCATCGTGTAATCAATAGTGTTTTAAAACTGAAGGCATTATGTAGATAGAATAAAGTCTGTTGTATATATGAAAAGTATTTATGGTACATTAATTACTCTTGCTTGTTTAATTTATTAATTTTTTATCAATGAATAATATAAACATTTTATGACATTTAGTTAAACATTTTGGTAAAGATCACACACACACACGCACACACACACACACACACACACACACACACACACATATATATATATATATATATATATATATATATATATATATATATATATATATATATATATATATATATATATATATTAATTTAGTAATATAGAGAAGATTTGGCATATACGGTTATAATAATGGGTAAATGTAAAGGTATTGTAAGTTATATTTTACCTTTAAGAAAGGGTTGGTTTTATGTAATTTCTGGTTTAGTGGTTTTGTCATACTTTTAAATGCATTTAAGGTCTGTTTTTTTATGTAAACTATTGTCTGAGGAAGTTTGGTACTTTATTCAATCGAAAGCACTAACAATTATTGTAATAAAAATTGGGTTTCTATAGCCCTGTGCCATATCGTTTTGTTTTAGTTTGAATTTATTTACAAATTTTATAGATTTGTACTAAAAGTCGTTATCTTAGAGGTAAGACTTGACCTGTTATCATCACCTAGTATAATTGTCCCTGTGTGTACGTTGTGGGATAGCCAGAGTAGGATGTCCCCCAATGTGATGATGTTGTCTCCAGGATAAAAAGGGCTACCATACATATTGTTTTATCTGTGTTTAGTTTTAGGTTACTCAGAAATAGTTTGTCATTGTGGAAGGGTATCGGAGATGGGAAAGGTGACAAGTTTATGCTACTGTGGTACATTATTGCTACCCCTCCTGCTTTTTTGTTTAATGTGTCATCTCTAAGGATGTTAAAGCTGGGGGGGAGTATTTTTGTGTTACTGTCATTAGGTTTTTACAAAGATTTTGTTATTCTGTTCTATTATGCATTGTTAATAAATTAGGGTAGTGGTATTTTACCCATGTGTGTATTTCTGTAATTTTATTTGCAATGCTTCTAAAGTTCCTATAGAATAGAATAGAATTTTGTTGCTATTTCATTTTTGTCAAGCGAGGAGTTTAGGTTTGGAGGTAGGGTTGATTTATTTGTGGAGTAACTTGGCGCCTGAGAGGGTCCAGGGTTGAGGTGAATGTCATCTGCTGTCAGCAGGTACAGTAGAATACTTATGTGAATATGTTGTTTTAGATTTTGTGGAACAGCTGGTGATAATACCTTTGTATATCTTTTGGAAGTATGGAGTATTTTAGGTTTAATGAGGTTAGTGCAGAGATTTTTATATAAGTGCGAACCTATATTGAACAGGATGGATGAAGAGGTTGTATTGCAATCATGTGTTTTTTGGTAGTAGGAGAAGTATTCTGGGAGTTGTATTTGGTAAGATGTAGAGTGGGTTAATAATATGAGCATGAGGAAGGTTAGAGTGATACATTGTATCATGGAGGTGAGTGGTGAGTTTATGCTGTGGGGTGTTTTAAAAGGAGAGAATATTTAGACAGTGAAGAGTAGAGAACTGGTATTGTCAATTATAGTAATAAAGAGAAGCTTGGTTGGGGGTTGGGGAAGGAAATTGTGGATGGGTAGTACTGTTTTGAGGGTGGGTCAAAGTATTTGTCAGTTCTGGTAAATTTTTTATGTTTTAGGTTGCTAGTGGTTAGTTAGGTTTTGGCTGGAGGAAGTTGCTGTGGATTGGTAGTATTTTTGTGAAGGTAGGGCTAAGGTGAAAAATAAATGTAGAGCAGGCAGGGCTGTGTGGGATATGATGGTAAGGTAAGGTAAAGGAGTGGAGTGAGCCTAAGAGCAGCGAGGGTGAACAGAGCATGTTGCACCAGGCAGTATTGTAGTTTGGCCAAAAAAATAATCTGAAAAGATGTTGATTGTAGAAAATTGTTTTTATTCATTTTATTTATTAATGGTGTTTGTATTACAGTAATAATTTATAGGTTAGCTTCAATATTGACAGATGACGTTTCTTGATATGAAGTAAGGAAAACATATGCTACAGCTGCATAACAAGAGAAACTAGAGAGATAATGTGTGGGGGTGATGCAGTATTCTTATGGGGGCGAGTAGCAGGCAGATTTCATTTGAAAACAGCAGTATTAACTGAAAGCTTTATAGGCAACATTATCTAAACTTTTTAGGTTAAGTTCAGTATTGATTGGAGGTAGATTTTTCTTCTGTGTAGCAAGGAAAAATGTGTGGCATCTGCATAACTAGGCAACCTAAAGAGATAATGTGTGGGGGGTGGGGGGCTGATGCACTATTAATGGAAGGGTAACTAACAGTAGATTATATTTGAGAAAGGTAATATTAAACTGGAATCAGAGTTAAGGGGTTGGTGCTGACTACATCCTATATCAAGTATGCATATCTATAGTGATCAGTACAGCAACAGGTCAAACACTAATAATATTATTTTAGAGGACTTGAGATTATTTGTAGCAATTATTTAAAAGCAATAATATACAAGGCTGTTAACCCAGAACTAAATCTTCCTTAACATCAGTGCAGGTACCCTTTTTCTTTTAGCTTGCTTAGTGGCTGCCCTCACAGCTGTGATGTGGTTGCTTAATAGCTGGAGGCTAACACAGTCCTTTGTCTAGGACAAGAAGTGAGAAGACAGAAAAAAAAGAATGAATGCATGAGAAGGGAGTTACATTATTTAACTACTATAGCATTATATAGCATTAATGTGATAGTGATAGAGAAAGACAGATTGTGTTAGAAAGCTGGTCTTCTCTACATGCCCACTGAAATAGTTTTGGCCAAGAATACTGCGACAGTAGCAAGCTGAAAAATCCAGGGAAAGGTGGAATAGACAGGGCTCAAATGTACAAATTATGCAGACTTGAGTTAATCTAGAAACAGAAAGCCAGCTTCCTCTACATGCCCACTGAAGCAGCTTTGGCTAAGAATATTGAGACACCAACAAGCTGAAAAACTTCATGTGGAAGTAGTATAGATAAGGCTCACATATAAAAAATATGCAGACGAGTTCATCTAAAAAGGCTGCTATTTTTTTCTGGAATGGGGAAGCTGTAGATTAGCCCTCCCTTAGGTAGATTTTGCCTCTAAAATAGGCTGTATCAAATGTGATAACTTTTGCTATTAATGCAAATATATAGTGCATAACTAAAAAACACATGAGCTGCTCATCAAACATTATGAATATATAGTGCACAGCTGTAAAGCCTAGATCATTTCTGCAAGAAAATAGCAGGCAAGCAGCATATATTATTAAACATCAACAGTAAAATATATGCAGTCAGGTGGAACTAGTAACTTTTGATTACTGCCAGTACCAACCCTGCTGCTTGTGAATATTGTGATGTATAGCATTAAATAGTTGTGTCTAGCTTTACCTCATACTCATCAAACTGTATATTAACTAATTTAAAAGCTCATACCAGTTTAGCATTAACAAGACCTAACACAATGGCATATACTCTGATGATATAACTGTTCTATATCAGCATTACTTGTTAATCAAGTGCCATTTTATTTTGCAAATTATCAGAAATAATACTAATCCACCTCACTAAAGCACAAATGTAAACAGAAGTCTGTGACCAGAAGTAACTTTGAGTGAATTAATCAGCTGTGTCTCTTTTAGTCTGAAAATAAGATAACAGTTATAACTAAGCCATTTAGTTTCCAAGAATACTCGCAAAATCAATGCCATGTTCAGCACTAACTCGGGAAACTGAAACAGGAGACAATGATGGCAGTTCTGAGGGTGAAGACTATATTCTCACAGTAATTAAGCTGGACAGGGATACAGTCTCAATGTCCCCTACCTATCCCCAGTCATGTTGTCCACCAACCTTTTGTGTCCAGCACCATACCTGCTGATGCTGTATATCCTGAATGTCTGTGCCTGCTACCTAAACTACCCTAGTCTACCAACCTGACCCTTTTATTCCTAACCACCTCCTAAACAGTCCTTCTCTCTCTAAAAAAATAAAAATATAAAAAAATAAAAAGTGAGCTCCTGTCCCACCAAAAAAATGTTGCCCCATACATAGCTTTCTACTTCTCATATGTATCTTCTTGATACAGATGATTTGGTCAAATTGTTTATACAATATTATTCTGTTGTTGTCATCCATCTCTGGTGTGGTGACTGTCCAAATTCATCAGTTGTAAATCATGGTCACCGGAACCATCGAGCGAGGGGGGACCCCCCCCCACACTTTTGCAGAATATCTCATTAAAAAAAAAGCCACGGCTCAAAAGCTGAATGATTCAGCTGCATCAGACCTCTCAGCCATGAGTTTTGGGATCCAAATCAAGGTGTGCCATGATGCCTGAGTGGCACCCCTTCATTTCCGATTTTGTTCTTGTAGTTTTATTTATTTTTTTTGATGTTTGAGCTGTCGGAGCTGATGTCATCACGTGTGTGATGACATCAGCTCCGTCAGGGCTATTAGCCAGTCAGAATTGAGCTCCTTGAGTTCACATCATCATTTCCGGTGCACAGGAAACATTTGGAGTTGTATTAGCAGCAGTTTAGATGTATTACAGATTACACATTTAGATATAGCAACTGCAAACGCACTCATTGCATTGCAAGAGCGAGCAGGACATGTTTTGGGGCAATGCACAAGCAGGAGTGTAGTGTATATATCTTTGCAATTGCACAATTGAATTTATTTCAGTGAGCAGAGCAGCTGCATGTTTGGGGCAATCAGTGGGTGTATTATTCAGCAGGATTGGATGTATTATGCAGTAGGACACTGTGAGCAGGTTTGGATGCATTTACAATAACTGACAGTGAACACACTTCCAAGAGTACTTTTAGGTAACTACAAAAGTTTGGGGGAGACAGATATTTGCATTTGCATATTGTAAGGCTTGAGAGAGAATTTTCTTTTCATATTTACATAAACTAACATCCATCTCAGGCATGAGAGTCTATGTGGTCAGTATACATGTGGATTGTGTAAAAGTGTGAGAAGCAGTAAGTGGCTATCATCATTTCTACAAGTGGGAGGGAAGTGGCTTTATGAATTGTCTGTAAATACTTACTTTTCAGACAGGTAGATGGCTCCACTCTACAAGGGCACTCTATTTGAGATTGTACTATGATGAGTGTGTGCAGAAAAAGGGCCACATAATGAAAAACAATGTTCACACTTTGCTTTAGACAAGTAGTTAATGAGAAGCATGGTTATCACATACTAATAATGTCTGAGTTACAGGGAATAATTTGCCTAGACCTGAAAGTATAACTTAGCTGAATAAACTGAGTACTGGGAATGGATTGATTTCATGATATATACAAGTTCATTCTATATTATTTAGCATAGAGGCCAACTTATCTTCAATGGAATCAGAGAAGGAATGATGGAATATATTTTACTTTAAACTTTTGGGATTTCATAATCAACAATTACTTGAATGGAAAGACTGTCACAAAGTGCATTGGGAAGTACTGTGACATTTCTGAAATTATTAGTTATATTGTTTAGTAGCAGATCAAGGAAGGCTTCATTGTTTATGGAAGGGTCTGGACTGGCAAGAGTTGTTATTAGTTGAGATAATCACTATGATTGAATGTAGTGCATTTTATGATAATTCTTCCAATGATGATAATTTCCCATTGTGGTACTTATTCAAGATCCTGTCTATTTCCTCCTGTATTCACTTAATACTAGGTGGAGGTGGGATGTGTCCTACTTCTAAGTATAGTCTGACCCTACCTTGTTTCCTATAACCAGCTGTACTCTTAACCTGTTTGGAAAATCTTAATTCTGGGGTAAGTTACTTGCTATTAGCAAAGGTTTTAGTTTATTATTATTTTTCTAATCTTATTCAGAAATTGGAAGTATTATTCAGCAGGACTGGTGTTGGTGGGGCGGCTTAGCAGATTTGTATTTTGTATGTGTGTGTAAATGCCCCCATGTATTGCACCTGTTGCCTAGAGGTATGCAGGCTCAAACCCTGTACCTTTGGTACAGGGTCAAAAGAGCCTAAAGTCCCTAGCCACCATTTCTGAGCTTTGCCTAGATTTTTTGAGCTAAGAGTTGAAAGCTAAGGCTTTGTTGTTTGTCCAGGTTTTTTGTGTTAAGAGTTTTTTGTGCTAAGAAGTGAGAACTGAATTCACTACATGATAGCCATAAGTTTCAGTTTTCCTATTTTGTAGGGGACTGCTGATTTGGCATATTGGTATGTTGTTCTGACTGTTGTGCATATTTTGAGCTAAGAGTTGAGAGCTAAGGCTTTGATGTTTGTCCAGGTTTTTTTGTGCTAAGAGGTTGAGAGTTATGGTAAGAAGTGAGAACTGAATTCATTGCATGATAGCCATTAAGTTTCAGTCTTCCTATTTTGTAGGGGACTGCTGATTTGGCATATTGGTATGTTGTTCTGACTGTAGTGCATAGGGTCCTGGGTTCAAGACTTGCCAGTGAAATGCATGGTGGTAACACTACATCTTATTCTAGCAGCTTTCCAAAATTATACAGGCAATGTTTAAAATGTGTCCCTTGTAAGTCCCTAGCCACCACCACTTGTGAGCTTTGTCCAGGTTTTTGTTCTAAGAGTTGAGAGCTATGGTGAGAAGTGAGAACTGAATTTGTATTCTCCCATTACTGGCATTGTTTGTCCAGGTGTTTTTGTACTAAGAGGTTGAGAGCTATGGTGAGAAGTGAGAACTGAATTCACTAAATGATATGATAGCCATTTAAGTTTGTCTTCCTGTCTTTCAAGAAACTGCTGGTTTAGCTTAGTGGTATGTTGCTCTGACTGTAGTGCATAGGGTTTTGGGTTCAAGACTTGGCAGTGAAATACATGGTGGTAACACAACATTTTATGCAAACAACTTTCCAAAATTATACAAGCAATGTTTAAAATGTGTCCCTGTTTTTTGGCCTTTTGCCCCCCCCCCCCAATTGAAAATAAGTTCAAGAAGCTGTGCAACATGCCTATGGCTTGCACTACTGTGATTCGGTATTTATATATTGTGTGTAGAAGTAGACTGTTATCATGAAAATGTTCTGAATAATGCAGTTTTGTCATTATTGGTGCATGCATTTTGCTTTATTGCCTACTGGAAAAAAATATCAAACAATAAATTTAAAAGGCAATTGTGTATAGCAGTAGACTGTTATCATGGAAATGTTCTGAATAGGGCAGTTTTGCCATTATTGGTGCATGCATTTTGCTTCATCGCCTACTGGAAAAATGTTCAAATAATACATTTAAAATGCAGTTATGTGTGGAAGTAGACCTTTATGATGGAAATGTTCTGAATAGGGCAGTTTTCTTATTATTGGTTAATGAATTTCTGTTTCATTGCTTACTAGAAGACTGTTCAAAACTACAAATTTAAAACACATTCTAACAATTGGTGCTGTATTATACAAGGAATATAATTTAATACAATCAGGAAGGAGAATCAAGGAATGCATACAGGTATGCATGGCCCTAAAATGTGTTTGAAAACAGCCCAGAGGAAAGTGTGAAAGGCTCAAAATCATGGTCAAATTTTAAGCTTTACTCTTGTTACCAAAGCAATGGATGAAGGTAAAACAGTTCACACCACATTACCTTGACCTGGCCAAGCCTTTTGACACAATTCCCTACTCAGGTGTAGTGCAAAAGATGAATAATATAGGAGCAAACACTTACATCACCAGCTGCATTGCCAACTTGGCTCACAGGATGCAGGAGATCAAAACAGGAGAAGAGACCAGTCACCAATGGAGTCCCCCAGGGTTCGGTGCTGAGACTTTTTCTGTTTGGCATATACATCTCAAAAGTAAAAGGAAATACCAAAGAGCTTTGGACAGCTAAGTTTGAGATGACTGCAAGCTAGGAGAAGTTATTGAATACCCAAATGACTTAACCATCATGCAGGAAGGTTGTCCCAAATAATAACTGGTGTCAAAATCATGACAATGCTCTCTGAGAACTGATCCAATTGTTTGGCATTTGGGAACTTGTGTGCACAGTGACCTATCTTTTGACCAACATGTGCCCAGAGTCATAAGAAAGCCTTTCTATATTGCACAGCTTATAAACAAATTGATTGTGTCTATATTTAGAGATGTTGTTGCCCCCCTTTACAAAGCTCTCATTATGTCAATCATTTTGTATAATACCAACTTTGGCATGTATCTGTCCAGCCTCATGCAACAATTGGAATACTTTCAGAGATACCTTACTAAAAGGATACAAGTCCAAAACAATAGGTCTTGCATGGACCACCTCAAAGATATATTACTATACTCAGTATCCTACAGAGTGCTTAGAGGTGACATATCTGGCATACAAGGCATTCTCCGACATAATACAGATGGACCTACTGAACATCAGCAAGTCAAATGGCATCAGAAATACTCAGTCCAGGTATCTAAACTGAATGTTGTGGAGAGATGGATATATATCACAGAGGCTACCACTGTTCCGGAACAGACTATCCATAAAAATAAAGCAAAGCTCATCCATCCATATTCAAATGCAACTTGGATCTAAGGATGGGTAATAGAAAATGTACTCCAGGATTTCCCCTCATGCCACTAATGGATAGAGGCAGTTCCTAAATGCTGCATCCCTTACATGGCCCCCTGAAATTATCTATGGTATGATCACAGTTGTTCTCACTAGGGCTAATATACAATTATCAGCCATGGGGATAGCTAAGACCAATCAGAAAATGTTAATTCAAGCACACAAAAGGGAATTGGCTAAGCTTAAAATGTCCTCCAAGTGAACCTATGTTGTGGTAGCAAATAGTTATAAAAAAATTACCCTTTTTAGTTCACTAAGTGCCCCTGTCACCCTCCACCCCCCAGTCTTTAACAGCTTCCGGCGCCTATGTTGTAAATACAATCATACATTTATGTTATGAAGAAGTTGATTGCTATGGTGAGTTTCTAGCACTATCCTGAAAATTCCTGAATTCTTTCCCTTGTATCCTCCCCTCTGCTTTCCAGTTTTCACCACTGCTCTATCAACCCTTTTTTCACATGTTTAATCTGTTCAAAAATAAAATTACACACAACTCACTTGGCCAGAGATTGCACATACAAAATGCTTTCATTTTTACTACTCAGCATTTGCATTGAGCTAGGCATCATGCACTGATGCTGAGTGATACTGTTCAGTGGCAGAACCTGGTGACTTTTTGTCATTGCTCATACTAATCCTAGTGACTTTGTACAAATGTGCTTAATACACTGCAATATAGCGAAAAATAAAAAAAGCCAGTACTTTCAGAAACTCATTGTAATATTTATCAGTCTTCTGGATGTTATGAAATGGGAGTTCCATTGTGATATGCTAAGATAATGCTCAGGTCTATAGACTACTTTTAGCATTAGTGCCAAGATTTCTAATCTAGTATCTAATCAAGAGTTTTAATCTAGAAGTATGTCATAGTCTTACTGACTGATTTTTGCATGACTATTTTGTGTGTAACTGTTGACTACATACTTTATTAAACCACTTTTGTCCTGTTTCTGTATTTGCTTGCTCCTTCTTTGAAATATTTTATTGTAGAGAGCATGACAAAATAATGATGATGATAAATCTAAGAGCAACACACAACAAAGATGGCCAGAAATGGCCCATAAGCAGAAATGTTTCTGTCTGTCTACCTCTTCGCTTCTCTTTGCCTCTATCACACTTCTTTGTTATCAGTCTGTATCTTCAGCATTTGAGCAATTCCTGGCACCAAGAAACAATATTCATCATCATCATCATCATCCCCCTTTTCTTCATTTTGTCCATGGGGTCAGAGTATCATGTTAACTGTCGCCATCTCTCCCTCTATTCAGTGCCACACTCCTGCCTTCTTCAACAATCATGCCTGACTATTGCAGATCTTCTCTCACACAATCTAGCTACCTCTTTGCTGGATGCCCTTATTTCCTCATACTATCTTTCTGCCTGTCCCAAATCTTCTTCAACAGATTGTCTTCTGCTTTTCTACACATGTGCCCAGACCACCATAATCTGTTCTCTTTGATCTTTTCTGCAGTTGGATTTACTTTGGTTTCTGCTGTTATGCTGTCATTTCTTTGTCTGTCCCACACTGCGCACTCTATCACTTTTATCAGGCACTCCATTTCCATGACCTCTAGCATGTTCATCTGCTCTGCTTTTAACAACATCCCTTCTTCATCCATATTTGAAACACTTTATTGTACTGAGCAATATGTCTAAAGCATACAGATTTTCAAAGGATGTCCACCTTTCTGCATCTTATTTTTGTTGCATTCATCACAAAATGTGACTTTCTGACAAATCACTGAGGATTGAAGTCATTAATTAATGTCATGCATTTGATTTTCAAACTTTAGATAGATCAGAACGTGCATTATCGTAGCACAAGTATAAGCTTATATGGGGAATAATTAAAACTGTCCTTAAATTTTAGCTTTTACCACTCATTTATTTTTTTGCTTTTGTATGTATAGTGCCTGACATAACAATAAAAATGACAACCCTAAGAGCAACACGCCACAAAGATGTGCAGAAATATCCCATAAACAAATGTCCTAGTATATCTCTATATTTGTTGACAAATGTCTCCCTCTACCCACCCATTCTGTCTCATCAATCTTCCTCTTCAGCATTTGAGGTATGCCTGGCACCAAGTAGCACCTGTAACATATCAGAAATGGCTGTACACAGCTTATAGAAAAATTTTGTGATACTGATGCCACCTTTGTGATACTGTGCTAAGCCTGACTGTACTATGTAAAGACAGGCTGATAGCACTATGAGGAGACAGTTATTATCATCTCTTGAATATGCTGCAGAGTTGAATGCATACTATACAGGATGCTCCAGTTGTAAATAGTGTTATTAAGCATGCTGCCCACAAACTTCCTTGCTTCATAGCATTTCCATTATCTGGTTTTCTATGAGGATTCACATGCTTAGTCCCTCATATGTTTAATACTTATTCACAACATGTCATATTTACAAGAAAGTATGGCAGAACATTAGGTACAATCAAGCCTTTATGTGTTAACAAGTATAGTAAAGTATGTAGACTTTGACAATATTCCTGCTCCATGCACATAACGTGATAGGATCAATGTTGTTTCATTACAATCCATGTTCTGAAGTATATTAATTATGACTCATACATGTTTGTTACAGATGTATTACCTTTATTAGTCAATCCTGTCATACAATACGTACAATTGCGTAACAATTGTTTCATGCCTCAAATACATTTACAGACCCTCCTAATTTATCACAAACCTTGTCATCAACCCCCCCCCACCCTACATATCCAAAGAGCAGAATGTTAAATCCTTGTTTAACACAAAAAACACAGCCTTTATGGGGCCAGATGGCATCCCAGGCTGTCTTCTAAACAACCTAAAGCATGAGCTAGCATCACTATTAAGTACACTATTCAATCATAGCCTATCCACAGGCTTTGTTCCTGCAGAATGGAGAACAACAACAGTTATTCCCTTCTACAAAGGTGGCTTAGCAACAGACCGGGGGAATTATAAGCCCATAAATCTGACCAGCCTCATCTGTAAGGCCATGGAACATATCATCATGAACCTCATAAATAAAGACATAGGTGATCTCCAAACCCTGGATCCCACCCAATTTGGCTTTGTCTGCCTGTTAAACCTGGTGGATTTCTTCAAAAATGTGACCAGGGCCATTGACGAGGGCAAATCTGTGCACACAGCATACCTCGACTTGACAGAGGCCTTTGACACAATCCCACATACAGGCATTACCAATAAACTTAAACTGAATGTAAACTCCTTTGTTGTAAGATGGGTTGCCAACTGGCTCACAAACCAGTCACACACTGTTAAACTGGGAAACTCCACATCATCTAGCAGACCTGTCATCAGCAGTGTGCCACAAGATTCAGTGCTGGGCCCCCTACTGTTTAGTATATACATCTCAGAAGTTCAGGCCAAAACTAAGGGGCTGTGGCTGTTTGTGGATGACTGCAAACTGGATTCAATTACTGAATCCCAAATGATGCCAATATATTTCAGAAGGGTCTTAAGCAGACCAACAACTGGTGTCTTAGCCATGGTCTCAAACTGACTGCAAAGAAATGCATCATCATTCCCTTCAGTAAAAAGCAATGTTCCTTCACACTATCAAATTAACAACAATACCCTATGTACCAACAAACAGGTAAGGGTTCTGTGAACACAAGTAGACTGCAACCTTACCTTTGACCACCATGTGCCTACTGTAGTAAGGAAGGACTTCTGCATAGCGCACGTTATTAGCAAAGGCATCACCTTTAGAGCAAAGGAAGTTTTAACCCCTCTTTACTTGTCACTAATGAGACCCATAATTGAGTATAACACCCCTTTTAGCATGTACCATACAAAGCACATGCAGAAAATGGAGAGATCTCAGAGGTTTTCAACAAAGAAGGAGATCAATGGACTCCAGCACATGCCTTACACAGACCGACTAAAGTCCCTGTCACTATATTCTGTACCATATAGACTTCTTAGGGGAGACTTATTCCTGACTTACAGAGCAATCTCCAACTGGGCAGTCATTACTAAATACGATTCTGGGTGTTGACTAAAGTATCTAAGGTATCTCATGAAGTTGTGGGGTACGACGAAAATGCTGTGGTGTTCTGGAATGTGTTAATAAAGAGTGCATTTTTATTCTTATTTTTCCTGCTCACCAGTTCATTTTATTTCACTAGCATTGAACTAGTGGTTGGTCCTTATTACTTCCTGGTGCTGTTTTCATGTGTAGTAGTTTTGTGTTCTTCGGCACTATACTCTTTCTTTTCTGTAAAGTATCTATGGTATTATATTGGGATGAAATGGCTAGGCTTGAAATGACCTTCAGGTCAATAATCTAGTAACCTCCTATAATCCTATGATCCTATAATCCTATATGAGGTCTGTGTAGCTATGCACCTGCATCATCCACTCAATGATTAATGTAATGCAGGTGTGATAAGAAATGTGTACATCATGAAGCATAAATTCTTAAGGTATGACATCTCTGTTTGACATTTGGCCAAAATCAGGTGTATTTGTTTGTCTGTAGTCCTTATTTGTGTGACACTTGGCATGGAGTACCATAGACTACTGCTAATTCCACTTCTAAGTTCAACACCTCAAGATATAATCACGCGTGTGCTCATACTTTGACATCAGTTGCGTAAACGAGCTTATCAGCAGTGCACTTCAGGGAGATATTTCAAAAAAATATGTGAGGGATTGTATAAATTCTGCATCTGTTAACAGACTGTGGTCTTTAGTGTGATGTTTACTGAGCATGCCATTCTGTAAATGTATGTCTGCATTCTAACACTTATACTGTTAGATGGTATACAGTGGTGTGGAACATTTTCATACATGTCATATTTTTGACATATCTGTTTCTATTTAGACTGCAAGGGCCCAAGCATGAGCACATAGAACTGAAAGTGGCACCAGAAATTACTAATTTTTGCATACAATCATCACAAGGTGAACACTCATAAATGCTTGGTGGTCAATCCACCATTTCAAAATTGTACTTGTCATTAAATTACAGTTCTGTGACACAGCTACATGTCACTCATAGTAGCATAATGTACATGAATGACAGGACGGATAACTTATCTAAGCATTATATAATTAGTTGCGAGCTGCCCACTTTGTTACTTTTACTTGTCAAGGCACATGCCATCTCAATAAAATCTGTGATGCAGAATAGCGTCACTGCAACACACTGATGTGGTAATCCTTGCAAATGCCCATTTTCACAAATTTGAGGCCTGACATCTGTGTTCTCTAGATTGTGTGAATAGATAAGTAGGTGTCCGAATACAGAACTGAGTGTGGGTGTGTGTGTGTGTGTGTGTGTGTGTGTGTGTGTGTGTGTGTGTGTGTGTGTGTGTGTGTGTGTGTGTGTGTGTGTGTGCACGTGTGTGTGCATCTGTACTGCTAGTCAGAATGGCATTGACCCATGCATCTGATGTATACACTTCCACTCAGAGACACCTTTAAACTGGGAGAAGAATACCTCATCACTTTATCCCACTTTTGATGCAAACATCTCTTCTGCAACATATTCATGAGGTCATCCTTTCAAAAGTATAGTCTGTCACTATCAAAGAGTTCACCTATGTCTAGTGCTGTTGATCCTGTGCTTTCTAGATTGTGTAACTGGACAGATGTTTGAATCCAGCAATGCTGAACTCACATGTATATGTGTGTGTAGCTCCAGTGTCAGGAACGTATAACCTCATCAACAGATGTGCTACGTCCAGTTCTACTCAGACTCAGAAGACACCTTTAAACTGGGAGAGGACTCCCCACCTTTTTATTCCACTTTTAGCACAAAAGTCTCCTCTGAAACACACCAAAGAGGACATTCTTTCAAAAGTGCACTCTCTCACTATAGTATTCTGGTTTCGCCTTCCTTTGATACTATACTCTGTAGAGTGTGTAACTAGATAGGTAGCGCATTTAAATTCCACATTGTTTAAATAGTATGGTGGCGTGTATATGTCTGTGCTGTCATACACAACTGGTTCCATCAAACCCCATTATGTTGACTTTCACTTAAGAGGCATATTTACACTGGCAGAGAGCTATCCTATCAATTTCTACTTTACCCCTGGCAAAACACAGTTTTTCCACATAGTGATAGGATAATACTTTAAAATTGCACTCAAAGTTATAATAGGCCTTTGCATGTGGCATTGGTAGTTGATACTGTGCTCTCAAGACAGTATAACTAGATAAGTCGGTGGTTTGAATCCAGCAGAAGGTGACTACTACGAGTGTTTCTTTCTCATGCTTTGTAGAAAAGGAGTCTCTATAAGATGCATAGCTCTAGAATGTCATTAAGCTCTTCCTCCACTTTTTTCCTTTTATCAAATCACCCTATTAAACAATGTTGATGTCATCCATTCATGTGTGCACTGTCACACTTGGAAAATGCCATATTTTATGGTACTTGCAATTCATGCAATGCTCTCTAGTTTGGAATCATAGTTAGGCAGTCAGTTCAATTTCTGGCATTATTTCTTAGACTCAATTGTGTCAGAATGAGTGTGAATGTATATGTCGGTAACAATGTTGTCACCCACCTATCTGATGTGTACATATATAGCGCGGGATTCCTCTTACAATACTTCCTGTCAATTTCTCACAGACAAAAGTTTTGTTTAACAATGATGATGCAGTTTTGTTGAAATTTGTCTTTTCTAATGTTAGTAGTATGTATTTTCCTATGTTATGAGGAAATGTGTGAATCAAACACCTTAACCATTATAAAAAGCCCCAATCTTTGTTCTGTAGCTTGTTGCTATAGTAAGCCATGAGTTCAAATCTGTGATTATCTGCACATTGTGCATGCTCATGATTCTATCATCACAGTGATCACTGCTTTTTACATCACATGAGTTTGGGTATACCTAGTATCATGAGATATCATGAGATATTTTGTGGCAATGAGACAGACTTCACCACTCTTTTCACAAACCTATAAGCACACATATGCATTGCAGCAATAAGCTTATGTAATGCCTTCAAATACATAAGTATCTCACAACTGTAGTAAGACCTCATGTGGCATGTTCTGCCTACACGATATCATGTAGGTTCTGTGGCCACATAGTTAGTTGTTTAAAACCCACAGTGAGTAACTAGAATGACTGTGTTTTGGTCTACTGCTGCTATGCATGAATGATAGACAATACAGTTACACTGTTTACAGATAGAGTGAGAGAGGGCTCCCCATCATTTTTACCTCAAACAACTGATTTGCAACGCAATGATATGATCTAATGACATCACATACATGGAGTCTCACAGTAGTGCTGAGACTTCCACTGTGGCACATGTGATTAATGTGCATTTCATTAGACTTTGGTCTTATCTAGGTGGCAGTTCAATTCCAGCAAAGGACAATATTATGTGAGTGTCATGATGTCACAGAAATACAATTGCATCAAGTTATTTCTATCTATTTTTATGTTAGACAAACAACTTCCAACACATCTGGTGATTTTGTGCCAGTCAAACAGGTGTTCTAGAATGCTTGTGGTGTGAGTGTTCCTGTTGCACATGCAGTTAGTACTGACTTGTATAGCATATCCACACAGATACACTGTGGTTTGAATCAGGGACTGTGTGTGTACAAAACAATGTGGACACTTGACCATGCAGCACTGATATTGGAATATTCACAGCTGTGAGAATGTTAACATAGATCCCTCTTTTTTCATCACTTTGATAAATTATTCTTGAATAAATTACATCAAATGCCCTTTTGTCAGAATGCTGTATTCTCACTTGCCTTGCTTCCTGCTTTGAGTTGTTCTAAGGAAAATCTAGGTCAAAACTCAACACTGATGTCTGCCATTCAGAAAGAAACTTTCTTTTTCTTTTTTTTTTCCAAGTATATGTGAGACATTTACTCAAAATTACATTTTTTTAGCAGTAAAGACTTGGTAAAACAAAAGCTATAGTAATATTTTATACTGAGCTTTTGTTGATGTATAATTTGCTTATTTTGCTGAATGTTAATACCTTATGCTGCAGTGTTGCTAAATCTAACTGTATACATTAATGGAAGTAAGTAAAGTTAGATGTTTGTTGCTAATTAGAACAGTTTAAAATAATTAAGAAGAATGAGAAACTTTCACAGGAAACTAGCAGCTGCTGTGTGCTGTCAGCTGTCATTTTCACATGCTGTAAACAAATTCTAATGTCAGGATGTGACGCTTAGAACAGAACAACAGTTCAAAATGGCTAAAATCACAGATTCAAATTAAATAAGAAGAAATTAATTTATATATAGTCATACTTGCTTGTAATACCAGAATTAATAATAAGAATAAACATCTTTATGCAAATCCACAAGGAATTAAGCATTTAATATGTATGATTAATAAAGGAGCAGCTTCCAAAAGTTAAGAAATATATGTTCATACTATAATCTATAATAGAGAACTGACAATTAAATAGCTTTGATGGAAGATTTAAAAAATATATGTTTTATAGAATAAAGTAGAACATTAGTGGGAAATAATAAAGAAATATACATATATTTAAAAAACAAATTGCTTATAAGAACTATATGTATTACATATGCCTGCATATGGAAGAAATGTGAATGTAATTTACATAGAAAATAATATAAAATATTTGAAAATAATCTGACAGATGAAATTTGAAGCTTGGTCATGTGGACTTTGAAGCTTTTTGCATGTTGGATGTTATTAGATTCACTAATACTACCTGAAAAAAATATCATTCATAAGTCAGAGCTGAAATTTGAATGTTACATTGCTGAATCAGTACATTCATTTTGATAGAAAGTAAAGTAGGTTTTCAATATGTTTGAATCTGGGAAGGAACAATAGAATTTGAATATTTGAACATTGAACCTATTGAATACACTATAGACTGCAAGATATTCTCTTTGAACTCAGTAATGTACATATTTTTATGAAGTGGTTTAATAAGCTAAATGTTTTTTAAATATTTTAATATTTGTCATGTTAAGAGTGTTAACGCAATTTTGAAATATAGACCCTTGTACTTTAAAAATTAATTCAGAATTTTTATTAGATATATATATATATACTATATGTGTATCTTTTAGCATGATAAATATATATGTACATTGATTTCCCTTTTGTATAATAGTTTAGTATGATAAGATTATCAGTCACCTGTAAGTTTACAGATATCTTAACATCTTCAGGTCCCATACTGTTCTACTTATTATTTATTAAGAGATTTAGTTATAATAATGTTGAATGAGCAAATAATGTAGGAATGTTTAATAGATAATTTATACTAAGATTACATAAATAGGTAGATAGTAAACTATTTCTTGGATTATTTAACATTTGTGATTAATAGAAGAAGATTAATACACTTTTATGTAGTGCTGGGGGAATAGTTTTAAATGGCAAAATAACTAAATTAATATTCTGTTATTATTTTGACACACACACACACACACACACACACACACACACACATACATATATATATATATATATATATATATATATATATATATATATATATATATATATATATATATGGGTCTATATTTTAAGATCGATGGTTGAAAACATCAAACACCATATGGTCGACACCTTCAAACATCGAACTTATAAAAGCAACAAAAGAAAAAAGTACCCTAGCGGGTTTAAGCACTAGGGAAAGCCCCCCTGCACCCCCTATGTGGGGGGGCTGCACCCCCCCACAGACCCCGCTACTTAAATATAACAACTCCGAGACCACACTACATTGCAGTAAATGTAAATCTCCCCTTATGGAGATTTCCATTTACACATTCAGTGCTGTGCGCTTTCGTTGTTCTCATGTCGACAATATCAGCTTCAATATTGTCGGCTTTCGAGAATTATATATAGACCATATATATATATATATATATATATATATATATATATATATATATGATTTGCAAGTGTTTTGATTAATTGTAGGTATTGGTAGGTGGAGAGATAGCATTGTAATTTGTCTATTTGATAGACAAACTAGGAACTGTGGTATCCATGGTACATTGCATTTTATTAGCAATATTTAAAGTCATAGTTTTAGACTTGCATTTATTTGCATTATTTAAGAGTTTTAGCAGTTTAGTTTGCAGAAAGGAAAAATTCAAAACATGATGGAATGTTAAGATAGTGTTGGAGGAATGCATTATACTCACATATAATTAAATTAATATGGTGGATGTATGTTTCATATATTCTTTTAAATGAAAATTTTTAAATACACAGCATGGATAGCTTTTCTCCATTATCTGCTGGTGTGAATGGACCAAATAATGGTAACAAAAGGAAATCATTAATGAGATATCTATAATTAAATATAGAAGATATAATATTCTTGAAAGAGACTCAGATAAAGATATAGGATATTTGAATAACTTAGCTTATGAAATATTATTATCTGCTTATTTTAACAAAAAGAGGAGAGGAGAAGAGAGGAAAGGGACTGCTATATTTTGGAGAAAATCTACTGTAATGTCTAAGGTAAATACACTATCTAATTTTTACTGGATCCCTAAAATAAGTGCAACAGTGGCTAGACTCACTTAAGCTTATTACAACATAATTGAAAGGGTAGTTTAATTTAGTTTAACTTCATATCTAGTATAAAAAATGCAAGTGAACAGAAGGAAGCTAAAACACTGGCACCAGCTAAAGCACTAAACAGATGGATTAGTAATAACATTTAGTTGATTTAATAGTAAAAGTGGAAGGTAAATCATTGTTCTTCCCTCATTATTCTGATGTGCATGGAAAACAAACAAGAACTGATAGCATCCGTGCCTCTACATATTTATTTAATAAAGTGAATTATTTTACAACTATTCCTTGTTCTTTATCTGATCATAATGCACTAAGTATTAATATATTAATGGATATAAGGAAAGTTCAGATTATTTATAGAATCCCAGTATATATAAAGAAATTAAAAGAATGCAAGAGTTACATAAAGGAAAAAATTGAGAATTTTTTTATCTTTGAATGATAATGGTCAGGTTAGTAAATTATACTATGGGACCATTACCATTATCCTTAGACCATATACATTATACACCAGTATACTTATTGAAAGATTATAAGTTGGATGAATCTATTAACCATTTAATATTATTCAACAGTAATAATTTAAAAGAATGTATCAATAATATGAGTGAAGAGGAACAGAACACTATTCTCCCATTATATGAATATATGAATATGCTATCATTGGAAGGTAAATTTATATACAAAGGAAGCTTGTCCAAGTTATATAAGTTAATTAAATATGATAGTAAAAATTTTGATGTAAAACTGTGAAAATTTTAAGATAGTAGTGGATTGAGTGGCTCAATAGATGGCAAGAATACAATTTTGTTACTTAAATCAGGTAGTCAGACTTCTTCAGGTTTATATTGGAAGTTTTTTATGTAGAAATATATACATAGAATGTCGGTTACTTCCTATAAATTCTCTAGTTTTCTGAAATTACTTCTTTGGTTTGTTCATGTGTATGGATTGTCAAATACTGAATATATATATATGCTTTGTAGTTATATGTAGATATATTTTAGTTTTTGCTTATATGTCAGAGGTATGAGCAATCAGAAGTAGCTGTTAGTACTAGTGAACACAAACATCTTAGTACACTAGTAACTTTGCTCAACTTGATCTTTGTTTCTGTTTTGCCTTGTTTTTTTTTGTTTTGTTTTTGCTTTTGTTTTGCTTTGTTTATGTTTGTTTTTGTATAGATTTTTGTTTCTTCTTAAGTTTATTTTTTAGTTTTTCTAAGTTTATTTGCTTATTAAGTTTGTTAAGCTAGTTTAGTTTATTTAGTATATGTTTTGGATGTCTGATTGCCACACTGATGAGGTTTTTTGGGATGCTGTTTGTTTTTGTTTTTGTTTCTTTTGCTGTTCTGGTAGCTTTTTTGCTCCTTTTAAGCTTTTGACTTCTTAAAGTATTTAATAAGCCAGGTATCTTTTATTTATTTTTTCATTTTATTTTTTTTTTTTTTTCAGACATTTGGATGCTTGACATGATTTGATTTGGAGTTTTTGATTGAATGGTAGTGTCTTTTATGAAGAGGGATGAATCTTGATGTGTTTTGTTTGATGGTTGTTCTGTATTAAAATAAATTCGTTTGATTTTTGGTATTATGTTTTTATATGTATTATATTTGCTATTATAAATTATATTTTTTTTTTTTTTTTTTTTATTTTTTTTTTTTTATTTTTTGTTGTTGTTGTTGGGTTTTTGGGTTTTTGGTTTGATGGATGATGTTTGATGATGGTTGTTTTGATTTTTGATGTTTGTTTTGTGATGGCTTTGTTTGATTGCTCTTGTTTGGTTTTTTGTTTTTTCTGGTTTAGTGTTGAAGTTTTAGCTTTTTTTTACATTTTCTTTTGAGTCATATAGACTTTGTTGTCTGTTGAGTTAACGTTGTAGTTGGTTTTTTCGGTTTTTAAATTCAATGAATGAACTCTAATGTGTAATTGTTCCTTGTTATAATATGTTAACATTATTAGGAGATAGGAGGAGAATTAGATTGTAATAATATATACATGTTATGCAATTGCAGTGTGCAACAAACCGACTGCTTTAAATTTTTTTAATTTTTATTTTTTAATGATTTTATCTGTTTTGCGATACTATAGTTATATGTGTGTATGTGTTAATACATTAATACATTAAAGAGCACTGATATTTCTGCCATTGAATGATTTTGAAATTTTTATATTATATTTTATGTGTCATGTGCCATTTGCAGCTTTTAATGTAATAAAAATGTTTTTTTTACTGTGATATTTAATTGTGATTTGGTTTTTTGGTTTTTCAAAATAAAAGCAAAAATAAGTATAGTTTTTTTTTATTTTTTTTTATGATTTGAAGCGTTTACTACCTAAGACCCGCTTTGTGTGGTTTTATGGAAAAATAAAGAAAGTTTTACTTGACTTCTCCGTGTGGTGACTCCTGTTTGGATCTACTATTGGCACTGAATATATATTTTGAAGAGAGCAGTATATTTTAAGTCATGTGAGTAACACAAATATTACTAATCATGCCCAACAACACGTTAAAATGTACAATAACCTCTCTATCATTACAAGTTCATATAAGCAGCAAATTCATTTCTCTTTCTGCAAGTAAATAAGACAGCAGCCATAGGGTTCATTAGTTTGTGTTTTTATATGATGAACTAAAGGACACAGCATACTATCAGCTGCAACAAATCCATTTGTAAAAACATTTGATATGCTATAACTGCAGTATATGCAAATATCCACTAATGTATCTGCTGTGCTAACTAGTCTCTCAAATCAGAATTTTATAAACATTTATCACATCTAGTCCCCTTTGTTACCCATCAGCTTTGTGTCTCTCTCACATCTTTTGATACCATTTCCATTTATATCATTATACATGGATCAATACAGTGAGCAAGATTACTTTAGTACATAAATATGATTATTTATATCAAGAATGCTGTTTGTCTGTTAATCATTACCTAACTACAGTATCCCTGTTTAGCATCCCCTACTTCATATTTGTACGCTACTCCCTATATCAGGGTTTGGTTTCCCTGTTTAGCTTCACTTGCATCTTAATTCTTTCATTAACATTGTCCATTCCATGTATTATGCTCTCCACTTGTGCTTGTTCACTAGGTTTGTTTGTGGACACACCTTTGGTTTTTATATTGGGTGCCTCCATCCACTTCTGTATGACTACTAACACTTGTGCTGGCCATGAATAACTGTAATCGAACATGTATGCCTCCTTAGCAGCTTGCATATTCACTGAGCATTGCTGCTAATCATGATCACATGCACAAACTGTGTAGGCTTAGCACAGAGTATTCATGATTGTTAATGAATCTGCAGGCCTGTCTTACAAGAGTGAACTCATTGGGAAGCTGTCATGTAATGTGCTCTCTAATTAAGGTACAGAAGGAGCTATTTACATGGATCAGGAAGATGTGTGTGATCCTTTATGAAGGTGTCTGGAAAGTAATCTTGGAATTTACCACACAATATAAAGCCTAATAAGTTTAGAAACATAATTCAAAATTGGAACAGCTGCTGTGGCCAATAAAATGGAACCTGACTCCAGATTAATCTAACATTTTTTTGCATGGTAGTTGTTAAGGAGGTAGCTTGGGTCCTTTCCCAGAAAATAAAATATTATGCAGATGGATGTGTCAGGTTTGGTTGAACAAAAAACATGTGCTTTAACAGACATATCCTTAGATGGACAAAAGAGTAAATGTTTAAGTGTTTAATTCATATTGTATGTGATCATTGTGAGCAGGGGATAAGAAGAACAGACAATAGTCAACATAATACCTATGATATTTGTCAGGAAGGTATGCTATAAAGATGCTGATATCCTTTGTCTTATAGGTTCTTAGGTAAGTACTAGGTCAGCTGCTGTTATATGCTATTTTAAGCCTAGCCAGTCTCAATTTTTGTAATAGTCTATCCCATTTGCTTATACACTTGTCAAACCCATCCCAGGGTTGATAATTATATGATATCCCTAATGAGAATAACAGGGATCATACCATAGATAATATGAGTACACTCACACATGGGATAAAGCATTTAGGAGCTGCCTCTATGCATTAGTAGTACAGGGGTCAGTCCTGAGGTAAATTTCTGTTTCACATCCATAGATCCAAGTTGCACTTGAATTTGAATGGGGATGAACTTTGTTTCATCTGGGTGGAGAGTCAGTTCCAGAGCAACAGTATCCTCTGTGAGACATACCTGCCCCTCCAAACCCTTCTATTGAGGTTGCAGAAGAGGTTTAAATTCCTAGACTGAGAATTTCTGATATCATTTGATTTGTTGATGTACAGTGAGTCCATCAGCACTGGATTGTGGATTGGAGGATACCTTGTATGCCAGACACAGGTCACCTGTCAGCAGTCTGTAGGATACCAAGCATAGTGACATGGCTTTGAACTGTTTCACATAGTACATGTTGTTTTGGCTTTGTATTATTTTAGTAAGGTATTTCAGTGGTGTTCCACTTGTTGCATTTGTGTCTGGACAGATACTTGCCAAAGCAGGCATTATATTAAATGATTGGCCCAATGAGGGCTGAGCAAAGCAGAAAAGGTGAACATTGATATCCCTAAACCTGGACACTTCTTTTGTTTAAAAGTTTTGCAATATAGAAAGACGTTCTTATGACAGTGGAAATATGTTCAAATGTTAAGTCACTGTCCATATTAGCTCCAAATCTCAAAAACTGGGTCAATTCATAGAGGTGTATTGTCAAGGTTGTAGTTCCCTGAGCTAAATGACTTTTCAACTGAGACAGTAATGCATTTTGTTTGGCATTTTGTTTTGGTCGGTGATTTTGGCACCACTTATTTATTTGGGACAAAACTTTCTGCAGGATGGCTAAGTCATTTAAGGATTCAGTGACTGCTCCTAGCTCTCAGTCCTTTGCAAACTAAATCAGCCAAAGCCCACTAGTGTTGTCTTTTACTTCAGAAAAGTATATGCCAAATAGGAGAGATCTTATAAAAGGTATTGGTGAAAAATATCTGTTCTTTGCGAGAATGTGAACTGAGGAGGGCTGTTTAAATGGTTGAGTGCATGCAGTGAAAGAATATTTAGATGGAATGGGAAAAGGAAAAATGAAGGATTAGAAAAGTCTTGTTGCATTGTAATAAGAGCAAAAATGAAAGGAATGTGTAAAAAATGCACGTGAACTTTTAAATATAATTACTTTTGTTTCAGTTAACTTGATGATCCAAACTTTGTAACATTAATAATCTCATGTTTGTGATAATGTTAATTATAACTCCAAGAGTAATACTTGCACTGTCATAGCATTTTTCTTACCACTTAAAGCTTGATGAATCCTCTGGCTCTTTTCTTTACTTCCTTGCCCATCTAATATGAAACCCCAAGTTGCTCAATTCTGGTGGTCTCTGCATAATGATTCAACAGATTGTTCCTCTGATTTCTAGGGAAGTGGAACTTAATGGTGACAAAGCAGTAGGCCAAGGAATTAGGGATTCAATGTGGAATTTCTTGCATGGAGCTATGAGCTATCACCCCTATGGGTGTTGGTCAAGTGTCTAACTTAGGAGAGTGGCTGGTATAATGACATTGTACACATTGTCACCACCCTATAATCTGAGTAGATGACCTTTGAGTCTCTTGGTCTTCACGTAAAGTCACTCAGACACTGGCTTCAATAGATCCTACTTCAGAACAGGATAACTGATCAATAGCCATTATATCTTGTGCCCTTCAGCTGATCATCTCAATGGCTCAAATCCATTCCCAAAACTGAGTCTCCAGTTATACCACATGTAGAGCTATCTGCATATCTTGCTTTGAAAACAGAATAAAATTATGGAAATGCCCTTATATATGTTATACCTAATTATTTATTTGAACTCTAGTATAACTACTTGATTAGTTTAAGAACATTTGGTCAACAATCTGTTACATGAGTTTGCCAAAGTTGATCAAAGCCACATAGCCAGCTGAGTTTACTAGTTTCTATTATAGCCCATAGTCTGCATTGAGAAGTGATGCTTCTTTCACCAGTCTATTCCTTAAACATGTGACTAAAATATCATTTCTTCCAAATTTCCTTGCAATAAAAGTATTTCCATATAAGTTAAGGCAATGTTTGTGTTATCTAGCACTCAGTATTTCATCTTTACTTGACAAGAACCACAGTGACAAAAGAGAAGGCAAGGCAGTCAAAGATTTCCTTTCATCAGTTCATTTTGGAAGATCCTAATGCATTTCATTGACATGCAAGAAATATAATCCTTCTGTTTTATCATATGTTTGCCCCGGACC
Source organism: Protopterus annectens (assembly GCF_019279795.1). Classification (NCBI taxonomy): domain Eukaryota; kingdom Metazoa; phylum Chordata; order Ceratodontiformes; family Protopteridae; genus Protopterus; species Protopterus annectens. Next base: position 809,278,407 of record NC_056735.1, on the reverse strand, counting down.
TTCTTCTCAGTGGTTAATGCTAAGAACAAGTCAGTCTACGGTAATTCACACACATAGAGGACATCTGATATCACATATTAAGACCTGCATCCAATTACCCTTACCTGTATTGTCTGCCTACTGAGGGAGCAGGCAGTAAATCATCTTATACTAAAAATACTAGTGACCTTACAACAGTATGGGTTCCTTTTATTTGGTCCCTGCTGCCTGGACTGACCATCTGTTACTTCTGATCAATATTCTTATAACTCCCACTCAACCCCTTCTGACTAATTAGCTTACCCACATTTGGATGGGGTCACTACCATGAGATCACAGCTGGATGAATGTAACTGCACCATGATTGGTGGAACACAGAGAAGAAACTCAGGCATCCTTGGGCAGTGTCATCACTTCTATAGCAAAGATGTTGTGCCCTTACTGTATTTCTTTAATAAATGAGATATGGACTAGTATAATGTGTAGACACACATTCTAGTTCATTGTGCAGATGCAATATCTGCACTGTAACACACTCACACATTCACATGTATCTGCAGCACTGTAACATTTGCCACTGTTGGATATGTGTATGTCAGATATTTGGTCTTTTTATTTTTAGAATGAACTTTCAAGCTTCTGCACTGGTGGCTTATCTCTTTTCATGATAGCCTCCATGAGTGTAGCTTACAAAGTAAACAAATGAATGCATTATTTTTCAAACAGAAGTTATATATTTAGCAACATTTAATGTAGAACACTTAGAATGCTCATTTATTTCAGTAATTGTATTGAGTACTCTCATACAAAATTTAATGCAACAGATCATTTTAGACTGAGGTCCCAGATGCATGCTTTGGTCTTCTGGTTGCCCTAAGAGCATATTTAGAAAATTAATCCAAGTAAGATTTTTTTAATGAATTTTATAATGAGTTTACATCTGTGTGTATGTCTTCAATGGTCAATATTATTTCCACAGTTTCTAATTTTGAAGATATACAACTAGCTTACCTAAGGCTGCAAGTATAGCAGCACACCAGAATATATCTGCAATTAAAGCAGGGATATAGAGCAGACTTCCAATTTTGTCTCCATATGTCTTTTGAAAAGGATCCATGATGGTCACATAATTTTCCGATCGCATTGGTTTAACAAAGATAATGCCACCTGTAAGAAATGGCATTGAGTGTCCACATTTTATAATCATACTTCATCATTACTCCTTTATCTACTAACTGCATTAAATAATATTTTTTCTGAAAAATCAAAATAAAATGATTTTTGCAAAGTATCACACCTTCACAAGTAATGGATACTAAATATCTCTGTGTGCATTTCTTCCTAAATATCTTTTTTTTGCTATCAATGTATTAATATCCAAAGAACAGAACAAGATAAATGATATCATCAATGGATTAAATAAGTTAGAGTACAACTTATTTTGTTTTATACAACTTTAACCGAGTTGACAAGGATTTAACATCACTATACCAATGTCATCAATAGTTTACCACAACTGCATAATTGTCAGAAATAGTCAGACTTTATTAACAAAGCCCTACTGAACAGAAGGTATTGTAACCATAAGCAAGATGCCAAAACCATTAACTACCTTACATACAAAACAGTTAAAACTAAAAGAATGTGAGTAAAATTGACTGCATTGCAACTGTAAGTAACTAAATGAACAAATGAATGAATAAATGAAAGCATAAATAATTTCAAAACATTTGAAGACTGTGAAGACTAATCATTCCTTGAAATAAAAATGAGGCAATCATACCTATCTCTTTAATACACACTGTAAAATAGAAAAGTACAATGAAGGTGAACACTGAAAAAATAAAAACCTGAAAAAAAAACAGCCTCATATAGGAATGAATGATATAATTACAAAATGTGAAAAAGCTGAACAGAATAAAATACTAAAGAAGAGAAACAGAGAGAGAGAGAGAGACTGTGATGCAAATACATCAGATTGAAAAATTACTGTAAAATACTTACAAAGCATACAACAAACTATTTAAATTACAAATTCTGAATTATAGCCTTTCCCAATAAAAATATCAAAACATTACAATGAAAAGCAAAATAAAAAGATCCCCCCTAGCAGAAAGTAATTATGAACTATTATAGTTAAGACTGCAGACAACCATTATGCCATGTAAAGACTGTTGGCAACCATAAGCCTATATTTAAATAATCACAATGCTTACTACAGTTTTATTGGTATCTGTCTCAACCATTATTGCCATTGGACCCTTTCTTCAACTGACTGTTGCAGAGTCAGGAAAGGAATCTTCATTCAGAAGCAGGAAAAGTATTGTTCAAATTAATATACTCCTACTCCCTTATAAATGGTAATTTAAATTCCTTTACATATCATTTATAAAAACCCAAGCTCAGTGTCTTTCTGGTTCATGCCCAATATCAGCTATTGCAAGCACAATCCAAATTCATGATAACAATGTTCAAATTTATTACAATTATAAAAAAATAGAAATTTTTTTTTACCAATTATCAAGCTTATAGAATAAGAAATTGGTGCATGGAGCCAAGCCAGTCCTCCTGAAGGCAGATAGACTATTTCTGCTATGCCATTAATGTAACCTCCTCCAACATATGTTCCTAGAAGGGGAGATGAAAGCGAGAGAAGGAATGTTAGAAAGAGAAAGAGAGAGAGAGAGAGATATTATGATATTACACAACCATGTTATGCTATAAAATACTATGACATATCTTATCACATTTTAACTACATCATAAAATTCTTTTGAGTGAACAGTTTCCAGTGAATAAAATGTTTAAGAAAACTATGCTTTAATTTGTCTTGTCCTTTGAGTGCTATCCTTTACAAAGATATTACTGTTTTAGACTGTACAACGGTTTTGCAACTGTGCTAATCAAAACTTCTTCAGCTGACCCAATATAAATCACATCAATGTACTGAACTGCAGTTAAAAATATGCTTTCTTATCTTAGTATACTGCAAACTATCTACTGTTTATGATATTAGAGACAATAAATATGCATTGTTATATTATTATATTTTCAGTGAGTAAAACTTGTAGACTACTAAGTGACTGTTGTGTCATTTCAGATTTTTGGTAAAAATTAAATTCCGGGGATACTAAAAACAAGCATGGCATAGATTCTTAAACTATATCAGTATGTCTAAAGCAAGTAACAAAAATATGAACTTTGATATAATCGCCTTACCAAATACCATTCCAAATTATACACATTTTGATGCAAAAGTGTGGGGTTTTTTTGGGGGGGTATTTTGTTAATCAGGATAGCCCCCTTGATTTTCTCAGAACTGAGACTGAACCCACAATGCCTCACAATATAAATTAATGTATAGGATACTCCATTATTATGTTTAATACATAAGTAGTAGTTTATTTTTTTATATAAAGACAAGTTCCCAAATAGTTCTTGCATGTGGAACACCTCACATTGAAAATAAACACATGTAGCAGTGGAACCACAATGTACGCAGTTTCTCATCTAAGGAAGAAAGTTGCCTCTGCTTACCCACAATACTTTGTAATCATATGTAAATAACTACCCAGTACCTACCAAGGAATTATTTTTGTGGGTGTGGTTAATAGAGAAAATTGAATAAAACATGAAACTGCAAAATTAAACATTATTTTCTTCATTTTTTGCAAAATCAATTGTAATTTTAACATGAGAAGTATAACAGGAAATTAAATTAATCATAAAGCAAAAATGCTGCAGAAAGTCACCAATGCACCTTAATTAATTCAACAAACACCATTATTCCACACTTGGAATGTTTCTTGCATTGCCTTTTCAATGTTCATTTTTATATAAGTGTTTTAAGAACAGTAATTATGCAGATAAAGCTAGCTTCTATGCAATTTTTGGTGTCAAGTACTAAAATATTTGTATATTTTGTATAGGAATATTCACCTTCAGAATATTTAAGATCAAAAGTGTCTTTTTGCATCATTGTAAAATTCTCTAATGTAGCTAGCATACAGCTTTATAGGGTAGTCTTAGGCAACTGAGTAGCAAAATGTTAAATATTTACTTCATTGCATTTTTTAGGGACAGTCTTACAGCATATGGGAAATATGAGGGACTACATTGGACTATAAGCAATAGCTGCTGCATACATGCAATCTTCACTCTGTAGGTGTAAAGAGCAGAGCTTTGATCATTGACTTTCCAGCATTTCACTCTCTTCATGCATAGCGAATTATCTTGCAGTTTTGCCTTACCAACTATAACTAAACCTTGTCTTATAGAATATCACAGTTACAGAAATGCAGTGATTTCTAGTAGGGGCTAGTAATGTCTTTTCATTGTCACCACTCTTACTGAATCCATAGTGCCACAGTGCCACAAATCATACTAGTCTGGCACTCCATGTCTGCAGTTGCTGAACACACTTAGAATAAGCCAACCATATCATGGGCTGGTCTTCCCCCAGTCTGTTTCATTTCATGAACTTAAACTTCACTTCATCCTATACTATCCTTCTGCCTTCACCTATATAACCATTAAAAGCCTCCCTATACTTTATAACACTCATCTCTTAGATCTCTTTCTCCACCCAATAACTAAAGCATTACCTACTTTCTTTCCTCTGTTTTCTGCCCATTTGTCCTCTCTCATCCTACCTTATCTACTTGACATAATTTAATACTAACTATAAGTCCTATAATTTCACAACATAGCAGTTATCAGCTTTGTAAATATATTTTTACTTCATATTGCAGAATTATGTAATTGTTGTCCCTGAATATACTTGTATAAAGTGTTGTCACTAAACCTATTTTTAAGCTCTACTATTAAAAAAAATTACTAATTATGGATCTGTGCAATTTTGTGGGGGAAATGACCACTGCCAAGTTGGATTTTCCCAATCTATAAAAAATAATCAATTAGTAAACAAACATCTAAATATATTAATAATGGTAGCTGTAGCAGACGCTTTTCCACTCAAAGGTGAGATATCAATAGTTATGCTTCTCCAGTCCTCTATAGTTATCCTTATATATTGCAAAAATCAGCCAGTAAGGTTTTATAGTTAAGCAATTACTGATGAGTGGGTGTAGGTTTATGAGGACTTACCTGTGGCTGGTTTGGTCATGAGGTCAAAGCCCATAGATTTAACAAAGCCACCCATGGGTAAATCCTCATATACCCACATGCACGAGTCAGTTATTGCTATTATACAATGAAATTATTTAAGGAAGAAATTGCTTACTTTTCTTAAATAATGCCTTTGTATAATGGTGTCATAGTGTTCCTCAGCATTGTTTCCTGTTCTACCATGTTTGTTAATGTACTGCGCATGCATGTGGGACTTATGCCCCCATGCACAGTACGTCAGTGCTGTTTAATAGACAGTAGCAGAGAAAAAAATCTCAATTGACTTTTTTTTTTAATACAAAACATGGACAGTTCAAATGTACAAGAGTCTGCTGAGACAGCACAGAAATATGAGGAAAATTAGGTACATTTCTCTTTCTTTAGTTTTGTAGAATGAACTTAAATTTTCTTGTATTTGGTTTGCCTTCCATATATATACTTCTCAAACTCTTACCTCAAAAAATGTGGACAAAGCCTTAAATAATAATTGGGGACAAAGGCACAAAAAGAGATATATTGTAAATGCTTCTCATACAAATTTAGAAAACTGCTAGAATAAAAAGATTTGCGTTAGCATGCATTGTTTGAAGGATATAAGGTCTGAAATTCAAATGTGTGTCATTATTTAGTGACTTAACTCCTCAGTGATTTGACAGAAAACAATAAATTTTATGAGGAACAGACCAAAGGTATGACGCAAAAATCTGGACATTATGTGAAAATCTGGACAGTTGAGAAATATGCCACTATAAAAGAATGAGATCACCTGAAGCTTACTTCTTCATAGAAAGGGAGATATTATGTATAAATATAAAGTATATCAGAGAATACTAAAATCTTAGTATATGCCAAGTTAGACTTCCGCGGTGGTGCAGCAGTAGCATTGTTGCCTCACAGCAAGAGGTTCTCCCATTCGATTCTCAGCTGGAGTGAGGGGAGTGCCTTCTGTGTGGAGTCTGCATGTCCTCCCTGCGGTTGGTTGGGCATTCAAAAGACATGCGTAAATGGGCGTGTCTTCATTGAAGTGAAGGTTGAACATCGAGCTGGCACCTCGGCATTCATGAAAATCTACTGCCAATCATTAGCGGACCAGAGTTCCGCTGTGGCGACCCCTAACCAGGAAAAGCCGAAAGACAACAACAACATGACAAGTTAATGAAAATTTAGAGCCTTAATGAAATCTATGCAATTTAAAGTTCAGGTCAGTTTCACAGTTTATTAAAGGCACAATGGCAGAATATCAACCCACACCTTAAATGTCAATGTTGATTAGCATCCCAGGAGCATGGAGGTTAGATGGGCACTTGAAAGAGTGATCTGGCAAAATGTATGTCCTCAAGGCAATGTTTAATTTCTTATTGTATATGGTCTCTTATGTTTGCTGGATAAAACTTGTAAAAAATTATGTTCAGTAGGATCAAATTCTTTAAAGTGAGAAAGTAAGAGAATATATATGCTTTTGATAAGAATTTACCTTTGCATGGGTATAGGTTTATGAGGATTTACCTACAGCTATCATGGGTAGGTCATGAGGTCAAAGCCCATGTGATTAAACAAAGCCACTCATGGGTAAATCCTCATATACCCACATGCACGAGTCAGTTATTGCTATTATACAATGAAATTATTTAAGGAAGAAATTGCTTAATTTTCTTAAATAAAGCCTTTGTAAAATGGTGCCATAGTGTTCCTCTGCATTGTTTTCTGTTCTACCACATTTGTTAATGTGCTGCACATGCATGTGGGACTTAAGTCCCCATGCACAGTACGTCAGTGCTGTTTAATAGACGGCAGCAGAAAGAAAATAAATCTAAGTTGCCTTTTTTAATACAAAACATGGACAGTTCAAAGGTATGAGAGTATGCTGAGACAGCACAGATATACAAGGAAAATCAGGTACAATTCTTCTAGAATGAACTTGGATTTTCTTGTATTTGGTCTGCCTTCCATATATACCTCTCAAACTCTTAGCTCAAGAAATGTGGACAAAGCCTTAAATAATAGGGGACAATGGCACAAAAATAGAGTTATACTGTAAATGCTTCTCTTACAAATTTAGCAAACTGCTATAATAAAAAGATTTGTGTTAGCATGCATTGTTTGAAGGATATCAGGTCTGAAATTAAAATGTGTGTCATTATTTAGTGTCTTAACTCCTCAGTGATTTGACTGAAAACCACAAATTTTATGAGGAACAGACCAAAAGTATGAGGCAGAAATCTGGACATTCTGTGAAAATCTGGGCAGTTGAGAAATATGCCTCTATAACAGAATGAGATCGCCTGAAGCTTACTTCTTCATTGAAAGGGAAATATTACGCATAAATATAAAGTATATCTGGGAATGCTAAAATGCCAATTAATGAAAATTTAGAGCCCTAATGAAATCTATGCATTTTAAAGTTCAGGTCAGTTTCACAGTTTATTAAAGGCACAATGGCAGAATATCAACCCACACCTTAAATAAGTCAATGTTGATTAGCATCCCAAGAGTATGAAGGTTAGATGGGCACTTGAAAGAGTGACCTAGCAATATTTATTTCCTCATGGCAATGTTTAATTTCTTATTGTATAGGGTCTATTATGTTTGCTTGATAAAACTTGTAAAAAAATTATGTTAAGAAGGATCAAATTATTTAAAGTTAGAAAGTAAGAGAATATGTATGTTTTTGATAAGAAATTACCGATGAGTGGGTGTAGGTTTATGAGGATTTACTTACAGCTAGCATGGGTTGGTCATGAGGTCAAAGCCTATGTGATTAAACAAAGCCACCCATGGGTAAATCCTCATATACCCATATGTGTAAGTCAGTTACTGTTATTATAAAATGAAATTATTTAAGGAAGAAATTGCTTACTTTTCTTAAATAATGCATTTGTATAATGGTGTCATAGTGTTCCTCTGCATTGTTTCCTGTTCTACCATATTTGTTAATGTAATGCACATGCATGTGAGATTACATCCCTAGCACAGTATGTCAGTGCTGTTTAATAGATATTAGCAGAGAAAAAAATCTCAGGTGCCTTTTTTTTAATATAAAACATGGACAGTTCAAAAGTATGAGAGTCTGCTGAGACAGCACAGAAATACGAGGAAAATTAGGTACATTTCTCATACTTGAGTTTTGTAGAATGAACTTGAATTTTTGTTTTTTGGTCTGCCTTCCACATATACCTCTAAAACTCTTAGCTCAAGAAATGTGGACAAAGCCCTAAATAATGGGGGACAAAGACACAAAAATAGAGATATATTGTAAATGCTTCTCTTACAAATTTAGAAAACTGCTAGAATAAAAGGATTTGTGTTAACATGCATTGTTTGAAGAATACGAGATCTGAAATTCAAATGTGTGTCATTATTTAGTGACTTAACTCCTCAGTGATTTGACAGAGAACCACTTATTTTATACGGAACAGACCAAAAGTATGAGGCAAAATTCTGGACATTCTGTGAAAATCTGGACAGTTGAGAAGTATGCCTCTATAAAAGAATGAGATCGCCTGAAGTTTACTTCTTCATAGAAAGGGAAATATTATGCATACATATAAAGTATATCTGGGAATACTAAAATCTTAGTATATGCCAATTAATGGAAATTTAGATGTTTAGATGGACACTTGAAAGAGTGACCTGGCAATATTTATTTCCTTATGGCAATGTTTAATTTCTTATTGTATAGGGTCTCTTATGTTTGCTTGATAAAACTTTTAGAAAATTATGTTCAGAAGGATCAAATTCTTTAAAGTGAGGGTGCGGGGCCTATATGGCCAACTGAGAATTCCATGACTAGTATAATAATATAGAAAAAATGTATTATTTTCAAGTTTAAAACATCAGAAATCTATACATAAATTACTAAACTACATAAATATTAATTTTGGTAGAGATATACAAAAAATTTCCTGTCATGTAACTTGGATATATATTGAGTCACTGAATATGAACAACTCAAGGAATTCTCATCCAGATGCTGCTTTGAAAAAAGAACTGCAATTGATGACATCCATCTTACAGGAACTATCTTTGAAGATGGATGGCTTTAAAAATGACCTAGAAAATCTCAAATTAAATTCAAAAATAGACTGATACTTTTAAGGAACTATTCCAGCAACACCATACATAAATAACAAATATAGACTTCTCTAAATGAAATTGAAGGGAGACTCAAAGAGGAATAATTCCAAAAATAATTTCTGCTTAAACAGAATACATGGCTGCTTAACAAAATAGATGACTTAGAAAACAGGGTCTTTGGTCTGCCTAAAAACAGTGAAGGAGAAGACATTATTTAATTCTTCACAACCTGCATTCCTGAATTTTTAGACTTGAAAGAGGGACTTTCATTTAGAATTGAAAGGGCGCATAAAGCGTTGAGGAATCCTGCTTCTAACTCAACAAATACTCCACCTAGATCCGTATTTATAAAATTTCTTTCATTTCTGGACAAGGAATTGATATTAAAATCACCCTTAAAATACAATCAAAGCCTGATAAGGTTTAACAATGATTATTCTTCCAGAATACTGGAACAAAGGAAAAAAGTCTGGTCAATAATAAAACTGCTGAAACAAAACAACATTAAAGCACAGCTGGTCTTTCCAGCCAAGATAAAAATACTTTTTGCCAATGAGATGAGAACTTATAATGACTTAGAAGAAGCTACTATATTCATCAAAAACAACATAGCGTCTATCCCAGAAGAAATGGAATGGATGCCCCCTACTCTTAAAAGAATAAAAGAAACAAATCCTTGGGCTAATGGTAGAAAGAAAAAATAAAAAACTGATTGATAGCTGTCCCAAAAAATAACTCTTACAACTACATCTCTCAAAGTATCAACTGATTTGGTACATCACTTGTCATCTGTTTTTACTTAAAAAAGGAGGGTTTCTTAAACAACTGAGAAATAGTAATGATTTATTAAGAATATTCAGAGTCCAGTAATTCTTCACAAACACGGGTAGGTCAAGATGAGTTACTATTTACATTATATATAAGCCAAACAAAGCAACATATAATATAAACATAGAAGTTTCTATTCCCCTACCTGAACTCAATGAATACATATCTTGTTCATTTTTCATTGATTTTTACTTATAATAATTTAAGTAATTAATTAACTTCAAACTTGTCAAAATCATGGCCTCAAGCTAAATGCCAAAAAGTGTATAGTCATCCCCTTTGGAAAAAACAAAGTACCCATGAACTACCACATACGTGATAGTCCCCTAAATATAGAAAATGTAATAAGGGATCTGGGGATCCAAGTAGATAGTAATCTCTTCTTTGATAATCATATTGCCAAGGTGGTTAGAAAATCCTTCTATGTGGCCTACCTAATCACAAAAGGGTTCACATCTAGAACAAAAGAGGTTATTGTGCCCCTCTGCTCATCACTCATCAGACCCATCATAGAGTACAACACCCCATTTGGGATGTACCTTACAAGATACCTGCAACAGCTGGAGAGACCACAGAAGTACCTCACCAAGAGAATTACTGGCCTCAAACAGATGCCCTATGTAGCCCGACTCAAGAATCTCCAGCTGTACTCAGTTGCATACCACTTACTCAGAGGTGATCTCTGCCTGACATACAAGGCCATGTCCAACCCAGAATTGATGGACATTCTCCACCTAAAAAAAACAAATCCTCGAGAGCCACACACTCTAGGGATCTAAACCTCACCACAACGATAAATAGGACATGCTGGAGGGATAGATTCCTGTCCCAGAGACTCCACATGCTTTGGAACAGGATTCCAATCTATATTAGGCAGAGCCCCTCACTAATACTCTTCAACAGAAACCTTGACAAGTGGATGGGAAACAGAAAATTTACCCCGGGGATCATTGCAGTCACTCTGCTGGACAGAAACACAGGGAACTAATGGCTCTGCTGGACAGAGGCACAGGGAACTAATCTAAGGGGCCAGTGAAAGCCATCACATTCTGGCTTGGCTTATAGATGCCCTCGGGCAGATAGCCTTGTACTTACTTATGAACCTATGAACTGATTCAACAAGGTACCATTCATCAGAGTTCAGACTTAAATCTAACAAACTAACATAATATATAATAGGAGTAACAGTAGAGTGTTTTGAAAAAAAAGGCTGTCATGGAGATGAATGCCTTCTTCAGTTAAAGTATGATTTAGAAATGTCATGTATCTCCTGGTTAAATAATAGTAGCAAGCTGTTAGTACAAACATCATCATTATTCTGTCTAAATATAGTTAATATCAATTATGGCAGGTAACACAGCTATGAGTTCTGTTTGATCAATCCTGATATGATGTGCATGGATGCAGCTGTGTCTGGCAGCTAGTACAAATGTCATTATTCTGTCTAAACATAGTTAATATCAATTATGACAGGTATCATAGCTTCAAGTGCTGTTTGATTAAGCCTGACATGGTGTGTGTGGATGCAGTTATGTCTGGCAGCTTTTGTACGTTGCCATTTTCGTCACCGGGAAGCTGTGGGTTGTGGCTTGTGGCTTGTGATCGAAGTTTACTGATGCTTGTGTACTAGGAAGAGACATTTGGTGTTTTAGCTTGGATCCAGGGGAAGAGGGTGGATAAAACTGTGATTTAGGATACTTTGGCAGAGAATAGTTTGTTTATACATCTGCTGAGTGAGAGGTGGGAATGCTGGAAAAATGTGTTATTTCTTGTTGTGGCAGCTTGTTGGGAGGGTTTTTTTTATCTCTTTGCTCTCTGTTCTTTTCCTGGCTGCTGCCACACTGAAAGGGAGGGAATTTAGACTTGATGTTGCAGTGAAGCGAAGGTTTGCTTCAGGTGCATCGCAAGCCTCTATTATGCAGTGCACAGACACACCAACAGAAACAGATGCTCCCAGGTTGCTGTGGTAACAGAGACAGAGTGATGATAATGCTTAACAGCTCTGAGGAGCCACCGGGATGATTCTTAGCAATGTAGTTTTTGGTTAAAAAAAAAAAAGTATATATAGATATATATATATATATATATATATATATATATATATATGTATATATATATATATATATATATATATATATATAATAAAAGGGCTGTTTTAAACCACATATTGATGGTCTCCCAACACTTTGTTTAGCTCATTAAGTTGATTCATGATAAAAAATAAATAAATAATAATAAGCACAATTTTATATTTAAAATGTATTTTGCTCCAAACAAATGAAGGACTTACATAAGAGTGGAAGTCTGAGTTATTGTGACAGACTAAGAGCACTTGGTTTTGTGCAGCACCCTTTGCAGTGGTCTGGGAGGTAAGCTTGCTCAGACTTGTTGGATATATGGGTATAGCTGATTCTAGGCGTGTTTGCGGTTGCTGGGAAGTGCTAGAAAGTCATCAGATTTCCTTTGTGGAAATATCTGTGGGAATGGAAGGTGTGTTGAGTGGTTCACTGGCAGAGTGGCCACTACATGGAACAGGCTGGCAAAATAGAACAGGACAAATATTGGTTTGGATATTTTAAGAACAGCCTGGAAACACACCACATGAACTAGTGAGTGGTATTCTGGCAAAACTGGATAGGCATTGTTGCCAGTGCTTGAAGTACTGATATGTGGGTATGTAATGATGGAAATATACTTATAACAAATAAGAAACTAGAAGGGTCTCATAATTTAAAATCTATGGACTGTATAAACATGCTTGGAAGGAGCTAATAATAAGAATAAGCATTACAGCTTGTGGTCTCTGAAATAGCTAAGCAACAGCCAAAAAAAAAAAAAAAAACACACAATAGTTATGTAATGCATGATTTTAGTAAATCTAGACATAAAATATATAATTGTCATATAAGATGAAGCAGGCTGGTGAATTTAGATATTAAAGACAGGATTTAATAACATGGGCTTGTGTATAATAACACTACTGTCTTAACTTGTCATAAATGACATACACTACACTGAACATCAAGGGGAAGCATGATGATTTTCTTATGTAAGTAAATATGCATAACATGTCATGTAATTGCTTTAACTTGAATTGTCGTTTTTGTAGCCCATCTTGACCATATATAATACTTAAGCAGTTACCAAGGTAACTAATGTTTTATATGACATCAAACTGACAAAATATCAAACTGACAAAGTTGTTCAAGAGAAACAATAAAAACTGAAAAAAACCTGAACTTGAAATGTCACAGAATGTAATAATCATATTCTGAACAAATAGTATTAAATTGACAATAGACACTCAGTTTAATAACATGGGCTTGTGTATAATAACACTACTGTTTTACCTTGTCATACATGACAAACACTATATTGAACATCAAGGGGAAGCATGATGATTTTCTCATATAAGTAAATGTGCATAACAAGTCATATAATTGCTTTAACTTGAATTGTGGTTTTGTAACCCATCTTGACCATACATAATACTTAAGCTGTTACCAAGATAACTAATGTTTTATACATAGCATCAAACTGACAAAGTTGTTCAAGGGAAACAATAGAAGCCTGAACTAGGAATGTTACAGAATATAACAATCACATTCTGAACAAATAGTATTAAATTGACAGTAATCACTCAGTTTAACCTTTGCTGATTATACAAAATAGAATGTTGCCATTTAAATCTAAAAACTTTCAGTATATGCCATAAAATGTCAATTAATGAATATGAAAACAGAACATATAATCATTAATCACAATAAGTGAATTTGTTGTTTTTAACCTATAATTTTACTCATTTTATAATAAGAAATGACATATGAAAATCCTTATGTGTAGGAAATGGGGGGGAAGAGGTATGCACTGAAAATTAAAATGCATTAACGTTTATCAATGTTCACATAAAACAAACTTGATGCTGTAAGTAAGTTTTCAACAAACAAAGGGATTACTTAAATGCTGGCAAACAATGAAATATAACTTCTGATATACCCAGTAAAATACATTGGTATAAATATCTGTGAGAGTAAAGAATAGGTTAAAATGGATTTCTGTGGATTTTTCTGAAAATGGGAAATAAATGTTCTGCATTTCAGTTTGTAGAGTGCACTCAGGTTGAACTCAGTTGCCTAACTTGGCAAAACATATAGCTTGGCATTCATTGTTATAAGAATCAGAAGTAAAATATTTTATCTCTTATAAACTATGCAGCTTTGCAAAATTATTATCTACAAGCAGGTCAATATGAACTCTTGTATGTAGCTGTGTCTTGTCAATATGATATGCAAGATAGGCCAAGGACGAAATGAGTTATTTTTTAGTAACAAAATGTTTAATATATGGAAAACAAACTGTCAGCAGACCAGCTTAAAGGGAAAGACTTATTATTCTGGCAAATTCTCTAAACTGCTGATGCAGACAGAAAAGACACTATAAAGATTGAGACTTTTTTCTTTTGTATCAGAGACTTTGATTATTTTATTTTTGCAAACCTAAAACTATAAGCTGAAGTATGTTTTTGATGTATATACCTTTCATTGTTAAGCTAGATATAAACCTTGTGTGCAGTAAATGAATGTCGTAACAGCAGAACTGTCTCAGTGTCTTTATTAAGTAAAGGTACAGACTACCTGAATAGTGCAGTATAACTTTAACAATATTATTACCACCTATTCAAATTAAGTAATAAGTTTTGAAAGACTTCATCAATAAGGGTTAATATGTTAAATAACTGTGTGCTATACTCTTTTTCTGAGGTTACATATATGATACATCCTACTTTACTATGATTGAATTGCTTGTCATCTGTCTTTCGTGCAAATATTAATTGCTTATACAAGAAGATGACATTTATATTGTATTAGAATTCTGTCTAATCTAAAATAGTACTATATCTGTTCAAAATAATATAAGTATTGCTTAGTCATATTACAAATATTCTCCACATGATAATTCAGTTTATGGAGCCCAGATGTTCTGGATTGTCAAAGTATGAGTGATAATCTGATGGATTTAGGTATCCATCAAATTAGGAATGATTTTCATTCCATGACTAGTGCGGATCTTAGTTTTGTTAACATTTACTAATTTTAATTTGTTTTCCCGGTCCCCTTCAATAGCACACATCACACCAAATGACATTTGACGACCTTTATTACATTTCCATAACATAGCTTTGATCACCAAATTCATTAATTACAACTATTTATAATATAATTGATTCTAAATACAGCATAACATCCTTGTAATGTCAATCAGGGCAGCGTACCTACTCACCCTGCGCCAGTAAGCAACATCCATACCTCTGCTCGCTTACTTTACTTATAAAGCAGCATCTCAACTCACTTCATACACCATTTATCTTAATGTTAATCAGGGCAGCATACCTACTCACCTTGCCCAACAAGCAGGGTCCAACCTCTGCTTGCTTACTTTACTTATGAAGCAGTATCCCATCTCACTTCATACACCATTCATTGAATCACCTTCCACCAAATAAGCAGCATCCTTACCTCAGCTTGCTTATCTATTCAGCAAGCTTCCTCCAACTACTCATTTTCCTTTCCCCCAGATCCTTGGAATGAACATCTAGACACCATGGGTGGAACAGACGAGGGCAAGCCTATCCTTCTTCTCTGCCTACCCCTAAAGATAAATAACCCTACTCCCCCCAACCCACCAATGAAAAGAGGGAGGGTGGGTAGGTAGCAAGTTCATGCCAAAATGTGATTGCTTAACCCAACTACACTAGACTAAACCTCTTATACCCCTCCCCATCATTATCTCATTTCCTCCCTACCATCCCTGCCTCCCCTTAACCCTTTCACCTTCCTAACTCACTTAACTCCCCTTAATATCAACCTACCCCCCCATGAAGATGTCCTGGAACAATGTAGTTTGTTGCCAAACTGCATTTGTCCCTGTCCCCTTCAATAACACACATCATACCAAATGACATTTGACAACCTTTATTAAATTTCCATAACATAGCTTTGATTACCAAATTCATTAATTACAACCATTCATAATATAATTGATTCTAAATACAGCATAATATCCTTGTAATGTTAGTCAGGGCAGCGTACCTACTCACCCTGCACCAGTAATCAGCATCCATACCTCTGCTCACTTACTTTACTTATGAAGCAGTGTCCCAACACACTTCATACACCATTTATTGTAATGTTAATCAGGGCAGTGTACCTACTCACCCTGCCCAACAAGCAGGGTCCATACCTCTGCTCGCTTATTTTACTTATGAAGCAGCATCCCATCTCACTTCATACACCATTCATTGAATCACCTTCCACCAAATAAGCAGCATCCTTACCTCAGCTTGCTTAGTCTATTCAGCAAGCTTCCTCCAACTACCCATTTTCCTTTCCCCCAGATCCTTGGAATGAACATCCAGACACCAGAGGGGGGAACAGAAGAAAGCAAACCTATCCCTCTTCTCCACCAACCAGCCTGACCAGGCTGTTCCCCTCCCTTCTACCCAAATGTGTTCACCCACTACTTCAATTAAAGGGAAGGATCAAGCCAAACATCATTTGGCGTACCCATCTGTAAAACACCTTAGCATCCTGTCATATGCCCCTTTTGCCGTACCATCACTGAAACATACCCTAATGAAACCAAAATAAAGTGAGATTATCATGACCCCACTGTGCCATCGGAACATCCACACCAAGAGAATACATACCCTTTCAGCCCATTACCATATGGAATAATCTAATTCCAAAACCTTAATGACAAAACCTTAGCTGGCACAAAACCAGCACCCCTTTACCAAGTTCCCACAAACTTTCCTATGCTCAGCAATGAAGTAATCTACATGCACAGCCATAAACACCCGAAAGTCACTCATTACCAGACCATTTTTAACCCCTGTTTGTCCCTAGTCTTCATCTCGAAAGGTCTCTGTCCTTATGTTACCTATACCACTAGCAGGTAATTAAAACCTGTCCTACAGCTGCCTTATCCTACAACCAAGCTTCCTTTAAAGCCTTCTAAATCCCCTGTAACAATGCACCCAGTTTCAAAATTACCACAACACAGTCATCTACCTACCATGCTTCCTCAAACCCTATCTGCAAAAACCACACAACCTCCTAGTGCAATGATCCTTGTGCTATTCTGTGAACCTTAACCTGGTATGTTATATAAACCTACCTATTCAAAGAACAAATTTGTCACCCCAAAGTTACCCCCCCCCCAATTAGGCCCAAACTTCAGCATGATATCAAACACCTCATTTGCCCTCCCACCACCTACCATTCAACAACTGAATGAATGAATACAACAACCCCACGATTCCAAGAAAGCAAGAATTGAACTTCACTGGTCCTTACTTGCCCCTTATGCCAACACAATAATCGGTTCCCACTAATTAAACAAAGAGCTGTAACATGCCTTACTAAGGTGATTACTCAGACCCTCATTGTGCCCCATTCCAGTAGCAAGAACATCCATCATATCCAATCATCACCTTTCAAATCATCTTTCCAAGCCACCTCATGATGCCTTCTGCACTTCCGCCATTTCCGTCAGTAACTGTTGCCCACTCGTGCTCCCCATGAGTAACCTCCTCGCTTGCCATTGCTTCCATCATCTGTGCATTCACTGTGTATCTTCACAAGTGGTACTCAGCACACCACCATCTAAAAGAAAAGGACAAAATTAAACCCTCTAATATGTAAAGAGAAGGCTCCACCTTATACACACCTATTACAAATTACAGCCGCCGTGTTCCAAGACCCCATTTGCAAGAAAGAAAAGACATGTAATAATCCAAAATACATAACACACCTTCAAGAACAACCTATCCTGACAACCTGGGAAGGAATATACCACCACTACTTCTATCTACGACAAAGGAGCCATGACTGAAACTATGCTTCCAATGACCCAATCAAATACCCAAGATAACTTGAACTACCAGTCGAGTATGTTAAAACTAAAACCCCACCCATGAAGAGACTTATCAATATCCACAACCAGGGTAACCTTGTAATTCAAGACCATATCAATTAGCACCCTGTATCAGCCAAACTAACTTAAATTGTAAACCATCTGCCTAGCTCTTAACCTTCCATCTCCAAATGAGGCACACTAAACAACCTAATATGGAACAATTGAACTCAATGCAGCAAACCCATAAAATGCCATTAGGTAGTATTAATCATTCACAACAGATATATTTAACAACAATATAAGTGTCAGAATATGTGGTATGCTAACCGCACTACCAAAGCTAACTTCACTGCCAATAAACTTAACAGAGGGACAAACCATAGCGCTCAACCACTGTACCACTCTAATAGTCAGGGCAATGCTAACCACACCACCAACGAATTCATATTGATGTCAAAACTACAGAAGGCTCCAAATCAATTATTTCATGTAATGCAGACATTGCAAAGAATATCCTCTGCAACATTAAATCTGTTTCCTTATTAAAAAGGCCCTGTTTTACTTCAGTTTACCTAACCAATTTGTCCATCTTGTAGTTCCGCCTATAATATTTACAAATTTCTGCACATCGAACACTGACCAGTGGCCAGAATTAGTACCTAGTCAATTACAAGGGCACAACTCAGCATAAGCAACAAGGATTTGTCTTTATACAATGACTTCACCACCCATGAACTGGCAAGCAGTACAGGCCTGGAACATTTGTGGCCCACCTCCAAATTAAGATCCGTTTTTTTTTTCTTTTTCTTTTTCCCTTTCTTTCCTACCTAGGCACTTGACATTAACCAGACATGGCTCCTCAAGCTGCAGACTGGCAATCATTGGACACACACCCACACATTGCTCCTCCCATCCACGAGCAGAAGCCCACCAACACAAACACCTGCCAACTCGTAGGACAAATGCACAACATTGCAGCACATGCATACTTCTCCATATCTTTGTAAGGATCAGCAAAAGCGTTCAGGCCTCTACTATGCACAACCAATGGCAACCACTCATGGTATCTTACAGCCCCAGAAATCAGCCTCTGCCAAACATATTATTATGTAAACCTTTCATAGAAAAAACAAAGTGTTATTACCTATTAAGTGACATTGTCAAGAAAATTTGCTTAAATAA
The DNA here is from genome assembly GCF_019279795.1 of Protopterus annectens. NCBI lineage: Eukaryota > Metazoa > Chordata > Ceratodontiformes > Protopteridae > Protopterus > Protopterus annectens. The sequence continues at coordinate 809,259,301 of NC_056735.1, read as the reverse complement.
AATGCATGAACTGTGAACATTATTTTGCAAAGATTTCCATTTTTCCATGCCTGCATTAGTGTAATGTACACCTTAGTTACCAGATATGAGGCAGCATCTCAGTATACATAACTAATGCATATAAAACATGCTCAATGCCAAGCAAAACAAGCAAACTCTGCCCACAAACCAGGAAAATGGTGATGAACACGTCAAAGCGAAAACAAAACCAAATAAACATATGCAATGCCCCACAACCACCAATGACTCCCACCCAAAATGGCCACACTGACATCAATCAAGGCATTTAGCAATTAGCACAGCTACTCTTACAGCTCAACCCCAATAATGTTAACATGTAAAGGTTCTCATCCCACTTGACCCTTCACCAGTTTCAAAGCACTCCTCTTCAACCCACTTAACCAGTGCTTAAAATCTGAATAGCAAAACCCTCACAGTCAGCAAAGAAATTACTAAAAGGACTACTCATCTCCTAGCCTCCTGAAGCAAGCTGACATACCTAACTGCGACCTGAACTGGAATACGACCACCAAGCTCATCATAAGCTTCCAGTAGATCCTAAAACTACCAAGCCAAAATAATCAAGGAATGCAGCTTACACTGCAATACTATTATTACCACCATAATGAGTCAACAAAATCACTGGCTCTGCGTTAGCATGAAATTCAACTTCATTTACAAAGAAATTGCCTGGAAGTGCTTTATAATTTATGTCTGTACAGAATTAAGCTGCTTGTAAATGTAACATTTTATCTACCCTTTTCCCATTCATATGTTGCATCAGGGTATCAGAGCTATAATGTATGTGTTTGAGCTTAAGTTATACTGACATGCATGAAGCTGAAGTTATTCTGCCAAGCGTTTCTGGAAAGCACAACCAGTGATACAGTACCATACAGCTCAGTATGCTTGTTCTCCTAACGTGTGTCTATACCTATGATGACCCAAATGAAAGGAAATGCACAACACAGGAAAGGGAGAGGAGATGTTCACTGAAATTTCAATGTGTTCAGCTACAAGAAATGGGTCGACAAACCACACATGCACCGACCCACTGCCACTCTCCCTTACTCAGAACCTGCAAACAAAACTCACAACCTGACCAAGAACTGCGATCACCATCCCGCCACCACCAATGCCCATTCCACAAACAACTTACTCAAAACTCTTGCACCTAGCAACATCCGGCACCATCGCTTATACTTCATTTACAGGGTTAATATCATCCCTTCACTATTCAAAGTTTGGTATTTCACCAATATGCAGCAGAGCCATTCTTGCCTAAAACTGATTTACCATGAGAATTTCATACAAGGTACATAACACTGTATTACTATTTGCTCATTATAACCACTACATAATTCTGCATTGATTTTTTGATAAACAGAATAGGAAGCAGAAAATGTACTTTAATTTTAAAGTATGTGAACAGAAGAAAATCATTAATGGCATAGCAATGGAAACGTGTAATAATGTCCACACCATGAAACATTTAGACACTTTATGAGAGGCCAGTCTGTCAAAATCTATGAAATCAATGAAGTGCTGGGGGATCTGGGAACACAGGCTGACAGCAACCTCTCTTTTGACCACCACATTGCCACTATGGTCAGAAAGTCCTTCTATGTGGCACATCTCATTAATAAGGGCTTTGCATCCAGAAAGAAAGAGGTCATTGTCTCCCTCTACTCCTCCCTCATTAGGCCAATCATTGAGTACAATGCCCCATTTGGCATGTACCTCACTAAACACCTGCAACAACTGCAGAGGCCACAAAAGTACCTCACAAAGAGGATCATAGGCCTTAAACATTTGTCTTATATGGACAGACTAAAAAAACTCCAACTATTCTGTGTCTCATATCGCCTGCTTAGAAGCAATCTCTGCTTGACTTATAAAGCCATTTCTGACCCAGCTCTGTTAGAAATGCTACATCTAAAGAAATCCCAATCCCTCCACCCGACACGCTCCATAGGTTCATAGGTTCATAGGTTCATACTAGGCTATGTGCCCTAGGGCATTTATAAGCCTAGCCAGAGTTGTGTGGCTTTCACCACCCCTTAGGTTGAAGAATACTATACCCATTAGTTTGCCATGCCTTTGTCCAGCAGTGATACAGAGATGATCCCCGAGGTAAACCTACGATCTCCCATCCACTGGTCAAGATTCCTCTTGAACAGAGCCAGCAAGGTGCTCTGTCTCACATGGATGGGGATTCTGTTCCACAACATAGGGAGTCTCTGGGTGATGAATCTGTCCCTCCAGCATGTCCTATTTATATCCGTGTTGAGGTTTAAGTCTTTTGCTCTTGTGGCTCTGGTGGATTTGGATTTTTTGAGGTGGAGCATGTCCATTAATTCCAGGTTGGACCTCAACCCCATTACCACAATCAACAGAACATGCTGGAGGGACAGGTTCATAACCCAGAGACAGTCCATGCTATGGAATAGACTTCCCATACATGACAAGCAAAGCACCTCACTGGCCCTCTTCAAGGGAAATCCTGATAAGTGGATGGGAAATAGAAAATTCACCCCTGGGATCATTCCAGTGGCTTTACTCGACAGAGGCACAGGGAACTAAGGTCGGGTGGCATGATGCCAGGTTAATCCTATGGGCTAAGCTTATAAAGGCCCTAGGGCCATTAGCCTAGTACACACCTATGAACCTATGATGTAATTACTATGACTTTAGCTATCCATAGCACATAATTCCACACTGGCATCCTAGAATATTGCTCTTCTACAAATGCTGAATGAAGAGCTTATTCACTTTTCCCTTAATTTCCTCTTTTTCATAACTTCCTTCCTTCCTGTACTCTTCAGTATTTAGTATTTTTTTCCAGCACAGCCATATGATTCTCCTGGTCTATTCTGTACCCCTCTAAATATCACTTTCTTTAGGAAATTCCTGATTTTCCTAATGCTCTTTGTAGACTTTTTGTTCTCTTCATCAGTATTTTTCTTACATTTCCTTCAATATTTTCTTCCTGTCTACCCTACTCTTTCTGATTATAAATGCCATGATGTCTCTATTCATCCAATTTATTTTCCTAACAGGTGATGCCATTCCACTCTTTATCACTTTAAGGATGTTCTTCATATTGCTTTAGCACTACCGTTTTCCACTAGCTTCCCATGTTGCCTCTCACTTTGTATCCTAGTAGACTGAATTTTACTCCTCAGTAATCTCATACATCTGTACAAGTGGACCTCTCCATCTGTTATGAATCCCTTCCTCACTGACTTCTGTAGTTCTTGTTTCCCATCCTTTCATTCTTTTTTCTTGTTGGACACCATCCTTCTTCATATCTCCTTATAAATCTGCATCATATTTATATCCACACCTTATTACCTGATTTCGCTAACATAAGCAATCCTAATTTCCCAATATATCACATCATTTGAACTTGATTTATATTCTTAAATGGGGACAGAGTCATAGCCATGCATTGAGCATTCTATGTGATTCAGTATTTCTGACCATTTGAAAGATATTGCGACCATGCATTCAGCTGACCTTCCTAATATGTTTCAAATTTCTCAGATTTGGAAAGATGACTGACTGGGCAACAGCTGCCTGATTACTTTCATTCTTACCTGAGGACTTCAAAAATCATAATTTTTCTCGATCATTCTCACCTTCCCATTTTAGCAAACTGTATATCTTACTCAAATACTGAAATCAAAAACTGAAAAAAAAAACATTTATTTAATTCTCCATTCCTTTTCTAATTTACCTGACATTGTGTTTGCACTTTAGTGTTTCATAGCCTCTATCTAACTTACCTGAAACATTCTCTTTGCCAATTCTTCATTCCTCTAGGTAGTTTTAGGCCATTTTCACAATCATCTTTTCCTCTTTCAGTCTATATTTCATCCTTCTACAAGTTTTCCTCATGATAATTATAAATACTATAACGTCTCTGCTTTTTCTGGCTGGGTATGTTTTTTTCAGTTGCGTATTTTTCTTTTTTTTAATGTCAGATACTGCTCCTTACCTTATTTCTTCCTGGATGCCCTAAACCTCTTCAGCACTGCAGTTTGATACTAGCTTTTCAAGATACCTTTTATTAAATGCCTCAGAGATTAAAGTCTACTGCACAGCTATGTCAGATCACGTATGAATGAGTCCCTTTTCATTACCACCACAGCAATTGTGACATATTATGGCATTATCATTGCTGCTAAATGTTCTCCTTACATGCACTTAACCCACTCCCTATGAGCTGTGAAGACCACATCAAGAATGTTCCTTGCTGGGGACTTCACCTTCTGTTAAAGTACAAGTTCTAGCAAGGTACCACTGTTCTTACTTTCCTTACTCTAGAAGTGCCCTTATAATGTTTTGATTTATGAATAATGCAATGTATTTTCTCTCTGTTTAACTTAGTAGCCAGATCCTCGCACTATAATCTAGTCATCTTATACCACGTTTGCCAGATAGAAATCTGGTCTGTCATGTATGTGTATCTCCAAGAAACTAATACCTTTATCTTCTGTTAGACATTGTGAATAAATATCATATAGTCTGTCTTTCAGAACATAAATAGATACCATAAATAAATTAGCAGAAATAACAGTATGAATGTTGTAAAATGGGAGACTTTATTAAACATATGACAGTTAAAAATCTCATGCTTCAACCTCATGGCATTCAACATATTTATCTCTGTAATGAACTTTCTTAATTTGTATTATGTCTTTTACATTGTTGTTATTTTATTCTATTTAGTCTAGTTATTAAATAATGATACTGTGTATGTGTTAGTAATTGGAAATTAATGCTGATGAAGCTGAAAGGGATCTACTATAACAGCTTAAAGAGCTTCTGCTCCAGTCACATGTATTCTGGGCTTCCTGCCTCAAAGAACTTCCCGTAATGCAAGCAGAAACTAAAACAGTGAAAAACTGCTCAAATTCAAGTGCATAAACCAGTCTGAAAAGATACAGTGGGTTACATTTCTGCATTTCTTGAGTATCTTTGAACTTTGAAGAGAAGGAGAAAGTACTACCATAATGGTATGCAGCTGAGGAAAATATTTATCATATAGCAACCATTCTTTTTTCATTGCTCAAAAGATCCTATTGAATTCAAGAAAAAGAAATACATAAACTTGATTGGTGTGAAGAGTAATTACTGTCAGGCAGAGGAATGTGTGATATCAAAAATGGTCAAATGAGGATTATGTCTTATGAGATTCAAATTTAACAGTAAATAAATGGAATTTTGTGTGTAGAGAAAACAAGTAAAATACCTTTACTGTGGTTAAAAAAGTATCCCACAAAAGCATCTAATTTGTGTACAGTTCTCTACAATAAATAAATAAATAACTAAAAGTGAGTCACAAAAGCTTTGAACACACTGAAAATGTTTTTAGTTATCTGATTTGTGTAAGACATGGCCATAAGCCATAAAATGTATCCTACAATTAATCAAGTGTGTAGACTTCCTGGAAAGAAAAAGCGCTTTGCTAAAGTATGTAAAAGAAATAAATTATTTTTTTTGATATTGTGGCTGGAATTCAGAAACGTATTACACACTGTCTAGTCTTCATTGCAGCAGGAGGTTTGCTAATAGCAATTCAAACTAATAAAGTGTTACGACAGTAAGTTCTGACCATAGCATTATTTTGTAACTCACTGTTGAATAATGCACAAGAAAAATGTACTGAAAACATGAATCCAGACTATCAGTTGGAAATCAAGGTAGATAACTGTAAAATTCATAGAAGGTTGGTTTGAACTAGGGAGTGTTTAAGTGTGCTAATTATTGTCTGCTCATATTTTTTGAAGAACTGAACATTAAAGCTAACTTATTGTACAAATTATATGCATCACATAAAATGTTCAGAATATTCTTACATGGTAATATACAAATGCTCTGTGCCATAAAGGTGCTATAGGTGGCAGGTGCTCGACTGATCTTGGGGTGATTTGACTGATCAAATGATTGGCTTTGTGAAAAGAGTTCACATTGTGAATATGGAGTTACAGTTAAAGGCTGGTCAAAATGTGAAGACTGATGATTTGATTAATGCTAATAAATGGATATTTATTGGTTTGGTACATTTGCTATGGGGTTTTTACATTTAGGTAGTACTGCAGTGTTACCAGCAGTGCATGCTCCAAGAAATATTCCAACAGCTTTGAGAAGTACAGTTGCAGAGATTACCCGTATGGAGCACACATGTGGATTAAGATAAGATTTCTCTTTCTATTCCAGGAAGGCCATGGAATAAAACAAGAACAGGTTATTTTCAGAATCAAAATTAGTTTAATTTGTGAATTACTACTCAGAGTTTCCAGGTGTTATAAAGTTAGCAGATGCTACAAAAAGATGCATGATTAATGCATTAAAGCTATGCTTTAAAGGTATACGGTGCAAATTTGGAATATAAGTGGCTTTCAGAACAATTATACTTCAGTTATGTGTTCTCCTCTCCTGACTATCAGTGGTCTAGTAGTCGGGATAAAAATTTAAAAAAATACATAAAGAAATTGCAGGGCATTATTGGTGATTTATAAATTAAAGACTAACATCCATACCTCTGCTTCTTTGCTGTTGCCACAGACTTTCAATAATATACATAAAGAGGCTGAATCAACATCTGTCTGTGCAAAATCATTGATATGATCAGAACTCAAGATACCTGATTTCATTACGAGAATGAGGCAGAGTGAAAATATAGCAAGGTTCTCAATGAAACAGTCAAAATATATGGTTGTAAAGGGGAATGAATATTCATGATCACTTTTTCATACTGAGGTGAAATGTTACTTAAGAGAAATTGGAGATATTTGTCCGAGATGAATTTGATAGCAGCTTGACTGAGTGGCATACAGGGAGGACACCCTGGCTATCAGGTGACCTGAGATCAGTTAGTGGCTCAGGCATTAATGGATCTGGGCAGGTGAGAGTGTTTGTAACTAGCCAATGCAAGTTTTCCAACCTGGGGTATGGAGGCAGTTCATCTCACAGCTAGCATCTACTGAGGATAAAAGTACATATTATACCATATGCTGATGGAGGATATGCACGTGTTACTGGCAAGCCTTGTTTGTGTAGTAGCTTTCATTGGACATAATACAGCAAAGTGCACACAAAGACAAGAAGGTGTTTCTTGCACTTATGTCAGTGACCATAAATGTTAGCAACCAAACAAAGGTTTAGGACCATAATAAGAAAAAAATACCTTTAAGACTGCAAGGATCATGACTTCCGCAATTGATTCTCAGTCTATGAGAAAAATGGTTTGTTCAACTGGCCAGATGGCTGGCAGGAAGTAAGGGATAAATGCACCTAAAATACAATGAATATGTTCATGATATCCCGTTTTCTGGCATAGATAGCAGAGAGGTGTCCAGATAGCTAGTCAGAAATGTCTATCTAAAGGGGCACATATACTAACAGTTGCAAATGGTATCAAAAGTCAAAGTCAAAGTCCAGAGCATCGTAAGTGACTATCTGATGATTTTATTTTATCTGCCAAAGGAGCAAGTATACAAACCACAGAATTATCCAGATATTCAGGGTCTGGAAAAGGACATAGAAGGCAACATAGATAGACAGCTACAAAGACTGTAAAGTAAATAGTACTGAAATAATCCTCTATTGTATTAATGAAGGTTACTGGTTTTGTACCTAGAATAAATAAAAGTTTTGCTATAAAACAGCAAAATTTAAGAGCAATACAGATGTCTTTCTGTCAAAAAGTTACATATGAATATATGGAACTTTTCACTATTTTGTCTTATAACATTTAGATTTTTTTGTCTGGAAAAGATGTTTGTAACATATGTGCACATCTTTCAGAAAATGGTACCTTTGTTCTGTTCCAGAATTCTGGAACATGCATCATGTGGACTGGTAATCTTTGTATTTTGGCAGTTTGAAGTTAAATGCTGATAACACTTGTAACATATGTTCCTGTATCTTATCTATTTACTGAGCACCCTAAATACCAAATAATATATATTGCCTGTCTTCCAGGTTTCAGACCAACATTTCACATTCCCTTCCTTTTCTCCTTTGACATCAGCACCAGTGCAGTTAAAGGACACCAATATTAAAAAATAGAAATTGTATGTGTTGTACATATATTCCTCCATTATGCAGAATGTATGTACCGCAATTATTTTATGTGATTATCATATCTTAAAATTTACTGTAATTTATGCAAATGCGTCAGACTTCTGTTTATCTTGGTCTGTTTACAGTTTAATAGATGTTATTCTTTGCAGATTAACAATTAAAATGGAATGTCCTGATACACCTTGGGTGTTAACTTTTGATTGCTTTGACCTTAGAATATTTTATCCTTTTGTATTACTGATACAACAGTAATAAAATGCCATTGTTAAAAATTTCTTGTAATTTGCTATGTGTCAAACACAGAGTGCTATAAGATGGTGTTTCTTTTTTTTTTCCAAAGCTGCTTCTTCTTCTGACAATGTGCTTGTGCCCCCATAATATGATACCCTTATGCCTTTGCTTCACTGTCTGTTTGTGTTTTTACAGTCTATATCCCTTCCCTTCTTTCTGATTTACAGTGACATCTCATTTGCAATGTTTAATAGGATTCTTTGCACAGCTCTCTGGGATATAGCCAGAGAACATGCATTTCTAGATATAGTCATGATACATTTAGTTGGTTAACAGACTGCGGTGGTGGTGCTGCGGTAGCGTTGTTGTCTCACAGTATGATGTTGTCCTGTTCGACTCTCAGCTAGAGCGTCTTCTGTGTGGAGACATGCATGAATGGACGTCCCTTCGTTGAAGATTGTGCATAAGAGCTGGCAACTTGGCACGTTAAAATCTACTGCCAATCATTAGTGGACCGGAGTTCCACTGTGGTGACCCCTAACTGGGAAAAGCCGAAAGACACAACAACAACAGCATTTAGTTGGTTAATGGGTTGCAGGGTTGAATTGTTATTACAAATCTGAGCTGTCATCTTAGTGTTGCAGCTGTATCTCTGAGGGTCTAAAAGGGTACATGGCAACTCTGACTACATGGAATGGAACACCACTACCTCTACCACTTCATTAGGTAAAAATCATGATATCCTTTTGTCTCATCTGATTATTTAATTCATTCATCATAGATGATTCACAGTGATAGGACCTGAGGGATCTGTACTTGTGTGTCATCTTCACTGAGGAAACTCTCAAGGAATATAATTTTATGGCTGAATAAACTGGAGAAATAAACATGTGTTACAAGATGTTCATTGATAAACCAATAAGAAAAGGAAATGAGGGTGAACATGGTGTTGCTAGTTAAGCCAGTACCAGTTAAGAAGCCTTAAGTGAGTGTACGCAGTGTGAGAATGTGAGTATTAGTATAGACAATGTGAGAAAATATAATGTGAACAGTAAGAGAATCGATACTTCTTGTCTGTAACCTATGGAAACACAGATTAAGCTTTCATGAGTTTATCTGAGAGTTTGCAATGAGTTAGAAAAAACAGTGATTCTCCCATTCATAAGTTCATAGGTAGGTACTAGGCTATTGACCCTAGGGCCTATATAAGCTTAGCCAAAAAGGTACCCTTGCTTTCGCCACCCAAGCAAATTATTTTCCTGTGCCCCTGTCGAGCACAGCCACAGAGGTGATCCTTGGGGTGAATTTCCTCCTTATTTCACTTAATAAATGTTCTCAGTGTATGTATTGGCTACCCTCCAGCCTAGATCTGACAATCAGCCATGCAAGTTTTATTAAAAACAGTTTTAATGTACATTTTTAGCTACAAATTGAATCATACTTTGATGAAAACTGACTAAGGTTATTTTTTTTGTTATTCTGATCATGGAAGAGTGTTCTCCAATTGGACAGGATTATGAGGAAATTAATGTCCTACAAAATACTTTGAAAATATTGTTTCTCTTTGTTTACAGAATACTGCAGTATTATGTGACATGGTGAGCCATGCACTCCTGATAGGGTCATTCTTTGGATGAGATGTTAAAACAAGGCCCCACCTGTCTGCATCAGTGGTAGGTACTATAAAGTCTTTTGAGGTGGGAGTTTGGCATAATGCTTAAAGTCTTTGTTTCATATGCATAAGGCGCTGGATTTGATTCTCAGTTTGGGTTATTGGCAAGAATTAAAATGATCCTTCAGGGCAGTTATCCTAGTGTTCACTTATGAACCTAGAAAAACAGGAATTGATACTTACAAATCTAAGCAACAAATTCTGTAGACAAAATTCTACAGACTGAAATCAAAGTACAGAGTCCAACAACTATAATTCCAAAAATAGAAGTCTATATCTAAATTGTAGAGTATAGAATACTAAAGAAAAAAATTCTATAGATAGAAACTTAAATATGGAATTCAGAATTACAACCCAAGAAATGAACAAATAAATTATATACAGATAAAACTCAGAACAGAGATATTCTACAGATAGACTTGTATCTATAAAAAAATTACAAATTACATTCTTAACAGAAAAATAAACTCTAGACAAAGAAGTCTAAATAAAATTCTTGTTACAAAGTACTACAGATAGACATCTAAAGACAGAACTATACAAGTAGAATTGTAAGTAGTGAGTTCTGTAGCAATATTCTAGGTTACCATATGACCAGGGACCATAATTTATTTATTTTATTTATTATTTATTTTTTATTTACATTTGTTGACCAGGATAATCCGATTGGATACATGTCCATTTTCAGTGGAGGCCTGGGGAGAAAAGCTCCAACACAGAGAATATATAAAGACAAAAACAAGTGTTACAGAAATATACAGGAGTAAAGTTTCTACATTTTGGGAGTATGTACAAATATGTTACATATAATTCTTGTAAAAGTATTTACAAGCAATCTAAATGCAGTGTATCAGATACCATGGTACAGTTTACATTGCACGCACAAAAATTAAAATTTTAAAATATTAAAAACATAAGTATGATCATTAGAGCAGTGATAATTAAAGGGTATATTCTATCTCCAAAAGTGCTACATCTCAAGAGTTTTCCCTCTTCTCCAAGATACAACAGTCTCATAGTATATATGGAAGTATCAGATGTCAAGAATGTGCAGACATCACCATTAGGGGGTGCAGTAAGACTTGTTCCATGCACAAGGTATTTTATTTATTTATTTTATTGCACAGTTTTTTTACCGGGAAAGTCCAACTGGACACAGGTCCTTTTTCAGCAGAGTCCCAGGGAGAAAAACTCCAGTTACAAAAATTACTAACCTTACAGGAAATGACAATGATGTGAATATTCACAAACAAAATCTACATGGTGGTGAACAATATAATTCTACGTATGAAAATATTTTCATCACACCTTTACATGAATGTTTACAATTTAAATGAGAGATAGAGATACTAGTTTCTAGAAGTCATTTACATTGGCTCATTTACATGGATATTTACAACTTTAATGAGATAGAGAGTAGTTTCCCGTCATTTACCTCTTTATGAGTATACCTTTACATCACTTAAAAACATCACATGGTTAAACATTTACAACACTCGTTTGACTCCTATTTTTTCCCATTTGTAACAGCAAGCTTAGACTTTACTGTTATGTTCTAAGGATTCTATTTTTTTCTGAGTTTTTATGCTCACATTGAAAATGTTTAAATTTCAAGAGGCTACCCTATATTCCTGCAGATATATTTCTGGAGCTGGAAATGTAAACACAGAATTATGTAGCTATAATTGTAAACAAAGAGTTCTACAGAAATGTATAGTTTTACACATCAGCTAGAATTCTAAATATCACATTCTGCACAAAGAATTCTATACAGATAGATGTAAACATACACAATTAGAGATACAATTCTACAAATACAATTCTAAACACGAATGTCTGCAGACACAATCAATGCCATGAAACTTTACAGCTAGAATTATAAACATAGGCTATTACAGATCAAATTAGACATTGAGTTCTACAATTAAAATTACATGGATAGAATTCTATAAATTCTAAATGCAAAAATATGCACTTGGAGTTCTAAGCTACACATTTTGTCAGACAGAAGTGTATGTATAGAATTCAAAAAATACAAATTTTAAACATGGAACTATAAAAACATAATTCTATAGAAACATTTCTAAGACATTGGTTCTACAGACCAAATTCAAGATACAGTATTCTACACATCTAAATGTACAAATAAAAGTCTAGACAGTTGTACTGATACAGTTTTACATAAAGATTTCTAAACACAAAATTCTACAGAGAATACAGATAAATTTCAGGGGCATTTGGTAGTTTCTAATTAAGGTGTGTCTGTATTGAGCAAATTAATGAATGGAGGCAATTGGAATGGTTGTGTTTTTATTAAGTTGGATTACCACTGAGCATAGCTAATGTTTTGAATCTATAACTGCTCAAACATAGCTACAGATATATACTAAGTCATTGCCCAGTTTAAAGTCTTTCTCTTCAGCTTGCATGCCAGACCTTGCTTGTCTGGCGGTTAGTGCAGCAGACTAAGGCAATGAACTTTTAACAAGCTGATTCCTGTGGTACACGGTTTGATTCTTTCAACCTTTATTTGTTTACTGTGTGACCTTGAGCAAATCATTTTACTTGACAGTGCTTTGAGGAACTCAGGAAATTTGGCAAGACTTCTCTGTGGTCCCCTGGACTGTATGCCAGTAACTACCCATAAAACTATGAACATTTCAAGCAGATGACATGGCTGTAAGGGTTCCACTGTGATGTCACAAAACCCAGTACTTCCAGCAAAAACTGCTTAACACCTCTGATTACATGAAAATACTTAAGACACCAATGATGATGAAGAGTTGGCCAAGTATTTGTATACTGATAAGATGTACAAGCTAAGGAAGGATATAAAATTATACACTGCTATTAATTAGTTAGCTACAAATATACAGCATTTTTATTTATAGTAAAGTAATTCTGACAAAATTACCCGAGACCAAACATTTTTCTTTACTGCTGGTTATTATGTCTGCTAGTAATATTGTGCAAACAAAGGAGATCAAAAGTACATAATGATTTCACTAGCATGCCCAAAAAGTCAAGATGCCACTGAGCAAGATAAAGGACTTTAACAATGAATGGCAAGTCTTAGTTAGTCATCAGTAACTGGAGATTTGATATCATGGTGCAACAAGTAATATAGTAACCACTGGCAAAATACCCATTTCAGCTCTCAAAGAATAAAGCATGTGAATTCAATGTGAATTAAAAAAACAAATCTTTTATTTATGTATATATATATGTATATAGGGCTGATATCACTTACCCAAACTGCAGGAAGTAGAACAGCTGATGTGCAAAGTCATGGTTCATATGGGGCAGGAAATCGAATGACGAGAGGTTGAACAAGGTTAGTCGGGAAAGTGCACACTGAGACTGTGGAGGGAGGTCGCACTTCAGTGAGGAACAGGGAAGTAGCCCATTTCCTCACTGTAGTTCGATCTCAGAGTTGGTATATTTAAGTAGGGGTGTGTGGGGGACAGACCCCCCCACATGGGGGGTGCAGGGGAGTGTAGCCCACCTGCAAAATAGCAGAGGTGAGGTAATTGTTGTATCTTAATGAGGGGGATGTCGATACTATGGAATGCACTTTTTATTGCAAACTATTTTTGACATTCCTCTCTTTAGATATGTTAGGTTTAGATGTTATTTTTCAGTTGAATGCACGTTTGAGGTTAGTGCATTCGACCTTATCATAATAAACATATATATATATATATATATATATATATATAGATATATATATATATATATATATATATA
>NC_056735.1:809223057-809240557 GCF_019279795.1 Protopterus annectens | reverse complement strand
TTTACACCCTGACACATTGTCTCTCTCTCAGATCTATCACCAACCCCTTACTCACCTCCTACATTATGCTGTAAATAAATCCTGCCTATATTTATAACTGTATACTGCTTTTCATCACTCACATGTAAATGAAATTTGTATATTTCTGTATATGCAAATGCAACCTGTTTATTTTTGTATAACACTCCCAAAAGAAATCAAATTGTATTAACCTCTGTCTTTATTATATTCCCAATTGGATGATCCTAAAACACAATTTGTACTATTAAGAAACCAAATTTATTTTTCTCTGAAAATTCTTTGTATTTTTTTTTTACCTCTAATGGAACTTTTCTCCTGGGCCTCCAATGAAAATGAACCTGAGTGTCCAGTTGGACCATCCTGGTAAACAAAAGGAAATAAATAAATAAGTTATACCCAAGTTTGCTTCTGCTCGCCATACATATAAATCCATTTCCAAGGAAGTATGTGTTATACCTGGTAAAATGTTATCTTAATTAATGTCAAGTTTCACTGAATTAATAAACTGTGACATGATGGAATATTTACTTTAAAGCTGAAAACAAATAAATTACTGGCATGAAAAAATGCACTCAGAAGGAATGAAGGTAAGATCAAGAGTACTGCGCTTGGGTTGCTTTCTATAGCATTAGTTAAGTGACACGTTTTATTGGCTAAGTGGCAACCATCACTATATACCAAATGGCGATGTCTGATACAATATACAATATAAAATATGAAATAAGCAAGTCTGTATCTATCATTAAGATTTCCAATAATTCCAAAACTTGAATTTAGATGGATAATGGCTGACAAGTGAAACAGGCTCCTGCAGTTTAATGTACAGTGTGTGTTCAGTATTAATGACATTAGTACTTTTCCACACTAACCATAGATAATTGATGAAACTGCCTTCTTAAGCACTGTCTGTAGTTCTGGAGGCCCCATTTCTGCACCATATTTCTTATTAGCCATGATGTCTTTCTTGCTCCCTTTCCCTTATTCCTATTCTCATTCTTCCCCATCTTCTTTACTTTATTACTTTCTTTTGCAGTCCTTCAGGTCAGTTCTAAATAAATGCCTCTTCATTCTCTTTATTTATTGTGTTTGTTTTGTTTCATTTATCATTTGCTAACTGGGTTGTTTGCTAAGTTAAATTATCCTTTTTAACCATGGCCCATTCATGATGACAAATACAGCAAACAGAGATATTGCAAAATGTTTCATTACCAAGAGATTATATATAAGGACACTTATCACAATAAGATTATTAATTTGTGCATACATACATATATGTAACAATAGACTGTTGTGGTACATAAAATTCCTGTGCATCTTTGGTCTGTATACACACAAAGCAGTAAGTAAAGGATACACACAAACACACACACAGACACACACACACACACACACACACACACACACACACATACATATATTCATGCATGTCGCATATAATAGACAATGGAGACATCATTAAAAATCCCATATTTAACAACATTTTTACTATACATCCTACTTATAAATATATAGTTAGAGTCAACAGCCATAAGTGCTGAAAGATCCATGCATAAATTACTATCTTGCCAGTTGATAAAAATGCAGGGAACAAAATCTGCTGAGGCAAAAGTGGCAACAAATTTTAGACAATGAAGTTCTCTGAAATAAAAAAATTAATAAACCAACTGCCAAAAAGGCAATAAACGACTATAAGACCACAAACAAATAAAAAAATCCAAACCAAGGACTAAAAGCTGAGACCAGGCTTTATTTCCAAGTAAAAACCACAACGACTAAGCACTCTCGCCTTTTAACAATATAGGCTTCTTCAGACTCATTTGGAAAAGGGTCTTACAGCTTGTTTATACTATGATGTCACTACATATACCAATCAAAAGTTTATTCTTCACTTAAAATAATTAATTAAATAATTTTTAAAGCAGCAACCAAACTATTTTTCCCCTATATGTCAATAAATAATTCTCATTGGCAAAAACAAATTTAACACAATTGGTGATAAAAGGAGAGGGGATGGTAACATCATCAGTTCCTCATTTAATGGGGCAACAGAGGAAGAAGAACAACATGGCAGGGATGAATATTTTTAGAACAGAATACTCAAGTAAGGAGATCTGAAAGTCTGAGGAATCAGGCCAACAGGGGTAGCAGGAATCAGTGGAACAGTGGGTATTATGGCAGGAACCAACTTGGAGGGAGGAGGACTTGAGAATCCTCAATTTAATTATCAAACCTTCCCTCTGAGGCAACCTCGGTGATGGTCTGTTACCCAATTTTTGTGGACAATGACAATGAATTGGACATTTCTTTATCGTGTGTTATTCACAAAATCCAAGGTTTCACTATATACAATTTCAGTGATGTAACCATAAAAAAACACATTTTGATTTGCTTAAGAGATGCATTTCCTTTGTTCCCAGTTTTAGCTTAGACATTGCTGATGTTTTAACAAGTCTTAAACTTTACACAAGGCAATTCAATCTAAGGTTGTTTTTTCATAATGAATCAACCTTAACACACAGAACACAAGTGTTACAAAGGAAAAATGTATTTATTCCACCAAACCACCCTAACATTGTACTGTTTGAGAAAATGTGTGAAGTTAAATTTAGAAAGATGGTATCTGCAACAAAAAACAATTCAGTCCAAAATTTAACACCTGAAGAAAGGAAAATACTATTTGATTTGGCCAAAAATAGGAACTTCAGAGTCACGAAGCCCGATAAAGGTGGTGGTGGTGGGGGGGTTGTAATTATGTCTCATTAAGTGATGTACCTACATGTTATTTTGAACCTGCATTTTACATTGTATTGACTTCTGTCCTCTTCTAATTGTTTCTGTATTAACCAGAATTGTCAGTGTATATACTACTGTAATTATTTTATATTGCTCGCTTTTTTTATTTTACCTGTGAGTTATGGAGCTTATCTCCCCGGACCTCTACTGAAAATGGACATATATCCAGTTAGACTAGCCCAGTCAACAAATGTAAAATAATAATAATAATAATAATTATGTGTCCAAGATATATGTGATACTAAATGACTCCACCACCTACAGCAGTGTTTCTAAGAGTGAGGTTAATAGGGCTTATATGAAAATTGATTTCTTTCTCTCAGATGCATTAAGCCAGGGAACCATTAACCAGATAGAATTTAAATTTCTTATAGTAGAAAAAACAATAACACCTCAAATCTTCAGCATCCCCAGAATTCATAAAAATACACAGAATTCACCATTCAGACCAATAGTTGCAACCAAGGGTTCGAAAACTGAGCCACTTGCAGCATTGGTAGATGGGTGAACCCAGTGGTGGGGGATACAGAGCATGTTCTAAAGGATTCCTGGCATTGTCTTGACAGACTGAGGGAGGCAGGTTGTGACCCAGCATATTCTTTCTTGAACATTGATGTGGTGAATTTGTTCTCCGTCATACCTCATAAGGAGGATCTGGAATTGTTTCATGAGAGCCTTTTAAAAAGTAAAAAGGTCCAAAGTGAGAAAATTGATTTATTAGTTGACATCATGGAAATTGTATTAAGAAACAACTTCTTTAATTTTGAGGGTGAAATGTTCCACCAAACATCAGGGGTAGCAATGTGGGGCTAAATGTGCCCCTGTATTTGCTAAACTAGTGCTTTTAGAATGAGAAAGAACATTTTGTCACCCTACATGTCCAAAATTCAAACTTTATAACAGATTGTTGGAAGATTTATTGAGCCTTTGGAAAGAAAGTGAAACTGAGGTCCTTGAATTTGTAGAGTACTTAAACAGTACAACCTCTTTCTTCAGCTTCAATAGTCACTGGGAAGCAAATGAGGTAGATTTTTTAAATATATACCTTTCTAAAGATAGAGATACAAATAGGTTGAGCAGCAATAGCCACAGGAAAGAAATCTACTCGAATACTTTACTTCATTTTGGGAGTTGTCACTCTTTGCATCAAGGGAAAAGTATTGCAAAAGGTCAAATGGTGAGGTTCTCCCATTTAATTAGTGATAACACAACATTCTTAAGTGAAATTTTTACATTAATCAGAATGCTTAGGGAGAGAGAGGGTATCCTCTTAAGATGTTGAACTCAACAGTAAATGAAGTGGTAAGAAAGAGAGAGACTTTGTTCAGTCCGATACTAACAACCACGGTTTGTTTTAAACAAACAAATAGAACAAAGGCTAAAAACACCATGGTATTAAGGTACAACCACCTGTCAGCTAGTCTTATTTCTAGTGTCAACAGACTTTGGGAAATATGTCTTGAACAAGAAACTAAAAACAAGTTAGGGAATATACCACTTATAACCTTCAATAGAGGTAAGAACATCAAAAGTATACTGGAAGGTTACTCTAACATCAAGAAAATAGGACAAAAATCATTAATGTACAAGTGTGGTACCTGTAGACAGCGTAGATTCATAAATGATGGACCTTATGTGTCAGTAAATAGGTACAGTTACTCTCTTAAATGTCTAGGGAGGTGTAACTGTAACACTACCATGGTGGTGTATTTGGCAACTTGCACATCCTGCCCGGGGTTCTACACAGGGAAAACTATACGTAGGCTCTGGGACAGGATTTGTGAACATTTGAGGTGCATTAAAAAACAAAGATGAACATAATGCTTTGTTCTTGCATAGTACAAAATGTATGAATTATAAAAAAATCTTTTTTTTCATAATTGACAAAGTGGTTCCTGACGAAAGAGGGGATGATGAAAAATTGGAACTTGAGGCAAAGGAGGTCAAATGGCAGTTGAGATTAAACTCCATGAAGCCACCAGGTCTCAACAACATTATTTCTTTGGCCCCTACTCTTAAACAAAGAGCTAATATGATTTAGTAAGATTCACTCATTAGAGTTGAAATATTATAATGGTTTGGGGTATTTGAAAATTGTTTTAGGCTGTTATTTTATTTTATTTTGAACATAATGTTTAAGTGAAAGTTTGGTTATTTACTGACATATAGGGAAGAAATAGTTTAGTTGTTGCTTTAAAAATTATTTAATTAATTATTTTAAGTAAAGAGTAAACATTTGATTGGTACATGTAGTGATATCATAATATAAAACAAGCTGTATGCACTCTTACCAAATGACTCTGAAGAAGCCCATATTGTTACAAGGCAAAAGCGCTTATTCATGAATTTTACTATAGCAATAACCCACACCTGGGTGTGGGTAATGCTGGATTTACCCACGGTTGGCATGGTTTGGTCACAAGGGCGAAGCCTGAGTAGCCAAACAAAGCCAACCATGGGTAAATCCAGTATTACCCACACCCAGAAGTGGGTTATTGCTATTATACAATGACATCATTTAAGAACAAAAATAATTACTTTTCTTAAATAATGGCATTGTATAATGCCTCCTTGCTGCCCTTCCGCAGCTATCTGGTATTCTGTGGCAGATCTGATGTACTGCGCATGTGTATGCCTACGCAGTACATCAGAGCTGTGGGCAAAAGCAATGGAGAAAGCAAGATCTCCGTTGCTTTTTACAAACTGTTTCACTATGTTAAACGAGTTTAACATAGCGAGACAGCTTTAAAAAAGCAACGGAGAAAGCAAGATCTCCGTTGTTTTTTACAAACTGTCTCGCTATGTTAAACGAGTTTAACATAGCGAGACAGCTTTAAAAAAAGTATCGGAGAATCTCTGTTGCTTTTTTTAAAGCTGTCTCGCTAGGTTAAACCCATTTAACAGAGCAAGACAGTTTTGAAAAAAAGCAATGGAGAAAGCAAGATCTCCATTGCTTTTTAAAGTGTCTCACTAAGTTAAACTCATTTAACATAGCGAGAAAGGTTGTAAACAGCAACGGAGATCTTGTGTTCTCCGTTGCTGTAAAAAAAAAAAAAAAAAAAAGAGTAATACTAATGGAAAAAGTCTGGGAGACCGGACCTTTTTCCATTACTATAACTCGAATTTACAACGTGCACGCTGACCAATCAGCGTGCACATTTTGGAATATTAATGGGGGGGTGGTCATTGTATAATTGGAAATAAAGCCTGGTCTCTGTTTTTATTCTGTGGTTTGGATTTTTTTATTTTTTTGTGGTCTTAAAGTTCTCTGAAATATTCAGCAAAATGCTTAACTTATATATAACTGCAGCAAAGGAATAAATAGGCTAAAACAACAAATTTAGTTTTGATAATCAGCAATATTTACAGTGCACATAAGACAATAATTTGAAGTAGAAGTTAAGAACAACAATTACAATGTATATATATATATATATATATATATATATATATATATATATATATATATATATATATATATATTTATATATGTGTGTGTGTGTGTGTATATATATATATATATATATATATATATATATATATATATATATATATATATATATATATATATATATATATATATATATATATATATATATATATATATATATATATATATATATATATATATATATATATAGATATATATATATATATATATATATATATATCTTACAGGCCAATATGTACAAGCATAAACATGTTCTTCTTTCTGAGTAATTAGATGGAAGAAGTGGTAAAGAGTAAGCAAGGAGAGGTAATTTCATGACCTTTTTATTTTACTGCCTTCATTAATGTCAGCCTTTGCCTTTGAATAGATTCCAAAAGAGTTGGTGTCAGGGTAAGTCTGCCCTGATTCTGAAAGATCTGCTCTCAGTGTAAGTGACTTACCAGTAGAGGGCCTATCTATGAACAGATTTATTATGTGGATCAGATTCCAAAACACCTGCTCTCAGCATTCTGTCAATGTAACTGGTCACTTACGCTGAGGGCAAGTCTTTTTGAATCAGGCCTAATTTGTTTCTCAAATCTTCATCTCTGTGCATGATATCCATACATAAATTATTATTCATTCTGTAGGCTTCTTACTCATTTACAAACCAATCCAGCTCTATAGCAGCTATAATATGTATTCTTAATAAATACTAATTTTATCTATTACTACTATAAACTATTAAAATATGTTGATCAACAAATGTATTTAAAAAGCTTAATAAATTATATATTCAGCTTTATTTTTAATATTAGAAGCTAAAGATATGTTTTTGAATGAATTTTCATGCCTCTGGCCTTCTATACTTTGTCTAATATACTTTATAGTCTTACTTAAATTTCTTGTCTACCATAGATTTGTCTTGTGTGTTATGTACTGTTTTATATTTATTTATCATATTGTGATTTACTTTGGCTAACTTGTATGTGTGAAACACATACCCCAGGATTCAATAAACTCCATGCAGAAATAGTGTTATTCCTGCATGGAGTGAATTGTGTCCATTTCTGCATAGCCTTAACAGTAGTGCGTCTTACATATTCATGAAGCCACGCTACTGATAAGGCTAAGCGGACACGAGCACTACTGAGTGCAGGGGGCATGTTTTAGTAGTGCCCCACATCCAACATGCTGCCTGAACTCTGAAAATGCCATATGGCACTTTCTAAGTGCTTTCAGACACTGAAATCAGGAAATGTAAATAGGAAGCAATGCAGGGGTATGTGACAGGTACTGTCACACACTCCCTGCATTGTCAAAGTGCTGCACAGCACTTTCTAACTGTTGTTAGTGTCCACAGACACTGAAAGCAGCTATTTCAATAGGAAAAAATGCAGGGGGGTGTGTGACAGGTACTGACACACACACCCTGCATTGTCAAAGTGCTGTACGACACTTTCTAACTGCTGTCAGTGTCTGCAGACACTGAAAGTAGGAATTTAAATGGGAAGCAATGCAGGGGGTGTGGGACAGCTACTATCATACACCCCCTGCAATGCAAAAGTGCCATATGGCACCTTTAACATGTCCCAACCTCTCAGAGAAAAACACTGGCCAAAGCCTAAAATGATGGGGGGACAAATAGGGACAGATCATAAATATTACCCTTACAAACTTAGAAAGTTGATAGAGGAACAGGGTTTGTATTAACATAACAACATATAGGGAAGGATTAGAAGTCTGAAACCCAAATGTATGCCATTATGTAGTGACTTCAATCCTGATATGTCCCATACAGACTTAGACAGTTGATATAATGACATGTAGTGCATTGCCAAATATGACTTACAAATAGTATTGATACATGTACTTAAAGTGCTTTTATTTTTTTTTCCATTCTAAATTAAGTTTAAGCATAGCTGAGCGGGTTTGTGCATTATGGCCCTCTGCTCAGCATTGCTTAAACATCTCATAGGAGCTAAATACAAATGTATAGCTAAAATCCTTAATGGTGAGATAGTGTAGTGGTTAGAGTCCCGGCTTTACATGCTGGAATCGAGTACCAAGACAGGCACTTTACTTTTTCATGGAAAAGCATTGTTAAAATTAATTTTAATGTTAAATTATGTAGTAATTGATATTTGTTACCCAGGGTAGTGTAGCTGGTTCAAAATAGAAGTGTGAGTACATATAAGATGTGAAATCACCCATGTATACACAAGTGTCCCATATTGTATAGTAATGAAAGCACATAGGGGAACGTCATGTAAAGTAAATCATATACAGTTATAATATGTCAGTAATGATGAATTAATCTACAATTCTGAATTTTTTAAATGAAAATTGAGCGATGCTAAGAAGTGTTCAGCTATGCCTAGCCGGTTTAAGCATTGCTTAGACAAAAATACTAAGCAGCAGTCAGTTCATCTAAGCGGATTTGTGCACTGTTAAGCAGTGCTCAGCAATTACTCCTTTAAACACTGTTCAACTCAGCTTAGTGGATTTGCACATTGTTTAGCTGAGCTTAGCTTTTTCAAAATGGTCCAATGATGGCAAAGGGCAGGAATATCACCTTATTTAAACCACAAAGGTGGGAATACAGCCATAACCTGTTGTAGTCTGATCTCTGCAGGAACCATGTCTGGTGTTGGAGAAGGAGCGCACTTTTGGGTGCAGCGCTGGGGCATTCAGGAGTCCAGGGTTATGGTTGGTCTCCTCGTAGAAAACCATGATGACAAACTGCTGCAGGGTCAGTACCAGAGATCTCAATACAATGTGGAGGCCTGGAACCATCTGGCAGGTGACCTCACCAATCTCACTGGAATCCCCCGAACTGGTAAGTAGGTACAGCATCATTATGCCAACCTAAAGCAGAGGAAGGGGGAGCTCTTGGCCCAGTGGATCCAAGATGCAATGGCATGGAATGCTCAAGTAGTTCGTAAGCATCTCATCCATAGCTGTACCAAGTCCTAAGCTGAGTATGTGGTAGACAGGTATGATAATGTTTGTTTTCTCTACCTACAGCTGCAAAGGAGAGTGCTAGTAATGCCGAGGCCCATGCCGGCAGACTGACAAGGATGCACCGAAAGGCTAGTGAGTACAGATCTACCTTGCAGTATATAGTAAAATAAATAAGAAGGAGTAAATTGTTTACTGCCAGTAGGTGTAGTGTGTTCTGTGTCTAACGATTAAATAAAAGTTTGCCAGACTAATATTGATCTACAGGATATGCAGTAGTAAATCTCTGTGCCATGTAAATACAATAAAGACCTAAACCACCAACTGTTGTGCTTACTCTGGTATGTTGTTGTAGAAATAGAATGTGTACAGGTTCTTCACAGGAAATATGGCTTTGACAGCATGAATCAACTGAGGTTGTTCTGAGAACCAGCTATTATGCAAAACACTAGATTATGGAGCTGTAAAACAGCATATAAATGAATTATGGCATATTTTATGCACTAAGATCTGAACCCTGAATAGTAATGTCCAATGTATTATAGTGTGTCCCCTGCTGCATTGCCTTGTGTTAACCTTTGCTTTGCAGATTGTATCATTTCAAAGGATTAATACACAGTGCATTAACTATTTGCCATGCAGGAATCTCAGGATTACAATGTCAGACTGTCTAACCCACAAAGTATTAGGCAGAAAACAGTCAAACAAGAGACAGCAGTTCCCCAGTAGCTCAGTCTGAGGAGAAATAACCGTGTTGTTCATTTTAGAACACCCAGACATGGTTTGAATCCTGGTAGTGGTACTGAGATGTGTGCATATATACACTCAAGAAATCTTGAATACTTGTAGAAACAGTCAGATAGTGGTAACAGATATTTTCTCCACAGGTCATACAGGTAAAGAAATGTTTGTAGCAGCTGTACAAAGGGTATAGCAATGCACCATGTACAACTGTCCCACTGTCCAACCCCATGCCTGCAAATGACAGCAGAATAGGTACATGCACCATGCACTCTTCCCAATACATGTCCCTCAAGGGTCACATTGTCACAGCTAGTCGTCACTGCTGCCAATCACCTTGCACACAGATAGGAATTCAGGTGAAGTATGCCAGTAGCAGACTCACACATCATCAGTGCTGGGTACCCCTTCTTTGTCAAGTATGTACCCCTAATATGTACAAGCCCTCTCCAGTAATGTAGCCATAGTGCTTCCAGTCTGCCCCATACCATTACAGGAAGACAGTCTAACAGGTATATATGTGCTACAGAACCTATGTGCCAGAGGTAGATGTTAAGTGAGGGCAGACATGTAGAGTATTGAGCAGCACTGTTGTGAAAAATATAAGCCTATACAGTTGTTAATGGACTGTTTCACCCCCCCACCCCTCATCTGCATCAATAATTATTATTCATATACTACGGGTATGTACTCAAAACCTATTGTTTGACATGTGTTCTATTATTGTTCATATATTTAATTGGTTGCATATTAACATACCTTGTTCAAATACCATTATTGGTGGTCTGTTTCCATCAATGTAACTTGCATGATGTTAAAATTCTTACTGTTGTTCCATTTATGCATGTGTTCTGTTTGCTATGCAACTGTTTCAAATCTGTTGTTTTGGGTTAATTGGAACACCCATGCATGCTGTTATAATGAATTTTGAAATGTTTTGTTCATGACTAAACAATATATCTTGGAAAACCACAACACCATAGCACATTTGAGAAAGCCGATCCTGGCAGATCTGCCTGTACTGCCTCATCTAGCTGTGACACTGGGTCCTAGTACATCTGGGACCCAACCTGGAACATCCTCCTATGCTGATCCTGCACCACCTTTGGGTGGGACCACCTAAGGGTACTGGGCTTGCCCCACCCGGGCACAGGCGTGGAGAGGAACTTGTCACCCGCAACATGTTCTGGGGTATAGTGCACATCATCATCTACTGTGAGTTGGATGGATCGCTGCACCAAATGGAGGGCTGCCTGGTGCACCTGGAGGGGCAGGCTGCCTCTGTTGTCCAGCCCCCAGCACAACCTCCTTCGGGGCCATGAAGGTACAGTGGTGACTCCCCATGGCTGGGGACCTCAGTCCCACTGTATCCATTTGGGCGCTCATGGGCCTCTGATTCCCAACCATCCTCCATGTCCAAGGTGTTTACCCCCCTCATGTGTCATATACCACCCCTGTCTGCTGTCTTGTGTGTCTTGTCTGTCTGCAAATGCAACCTATCCTACCCAACCAACCTCCTTAAACATACCTACAGCCCTTCCCCAACATCCCACTCTCACCTTAAAAAAGGGCATCTGTCCAGCAAAAAAAAATCATTGCCCTATACATAATTTCGCCACCATGTCTAGTGGCGTAAATCAATTTACAACCAAATTACTATATAAATGTATGTTTCCAGCACCCCTCCCTGTGGGGTGTGAGGCTGTAAATTCCAAATTTGCCACATCATTCACAGCTGTTGCTGCAGAAGAAATGTAGAGCTATGGTCCTTCCATACACCCATCCTGCACATCCCTAGCTGCTTTTCCTAATGGTTTACCCCTTGCTTGCCCCCATTTCACCACTTTCCTGTCACCCTTTTTTTATTTTCTTTATTTAAAATTAGAGTGGGTGTAAGCAGGAATAAGCGTGGCTATGCGTAACTAAGAGAACTTAACCATCTGTTAGCATAGCTTAGCTTTGCGCAAAGCCACGCAAACTCACAACTGCTTAAAAGTGCTTTAATCACTCTGTTTCCATCAGCCCTTGTTCTGCCCAGCAATAAAATACCCAGCCCTGTCATGTCTTGAACTCAGGAGGCTGTGTACTACAATCACAGCAATGTACTACTACACCATCTAAGCTGTGAGGACGTGTAATGCTTTTACAAACATATCATGCATTATGGTCATTTAGCATTAATGAAAAAACATCATCATTACCAAGTCTTGAACACAGGACCCTACACACTACAATCACAGCAACGAGCCTCTACACCAGCAGAGCTGTGGGAATTTGCAAGGGCAAGCAATAATGACATAGAAGTTTGCTAGATTATCATGCTCTGTTTTAATATATATTTTCTAACAGATTTCAGGTCTGAAACACAAATGATTATCATTTACAGATGTCAATGTCCACATCATCCAAGTTATTTGTCAGAAATCCACAACTGTTATGAGGAACAGAACAAAAATATGAGCCATGCGTCTGGATAGTGTATAGAAATCTGGACAGTGGAGAGGTATGACTGCAGTCATATAACAGAAGGGAAAAACACTGAGAGCTGCCAAACATTTCACCTAGCACCTTCTGAACTACAGTCAGACCAAAACGACACTATCCCAAATCAGCTCTGGGGAATTATTAATGCATTTGCAAATATATCATGCACTACAGGGATGTAACTGTAGGGTAAAGCAAACATCAGTGAGAAATTGTTCACCCACAACCATTTGCACCACAGTCACAGCAACATACCAGTACCCCAAATGAACTCTAGAGTATAATGACTGTTTGAACAAACACATCCTTATTGCCAGTCACACACTACACCAACATATACTGCACTAAGTCACAGTTTACTGGGAATCATGCGGTGTAACAGGACATTTCTCAGACTGCCCCTACAAACATATACACCTGACAGACCACCAGCAACTGCAGCAGCATGCACAGTCAGATAGAAAAGGATCTATGACACTCACATCTGCCACTCTCCCTACTCAGCCCAACAAACATTTACACACTACACTGCTACACAATCTTGACAATCTGTTAACAATGGCCAGACATACATAACTCCTGACTGTACAGATTTCCACAGAATGTCCAGGGTGTGGGACCATATTTATGGCCACTGTCTCATACCACTTCTGGGAGTCTGCTAAGCAACTGGAATGATATCAGGAGTGAAGCCACTAAACAATGACATACCATACCTCTAAACCTCTTACTGCAAGACATCTGGACAAAGCCTGACATACTTGGGGGACAGGGGGCCAAAATGATGGGCATATCTCACATAATGGTGTTACAAGCTGAAACAGTTGTTGGTGTTACAACGTTTGTTGCAACATAACATCTCTGAAAGACATGACATCTGAAACACAAATGGATGTCAACATTTACTGATTTCAATCCTCAAATTATCCTACAGATTTCTCAAAAATAGAATTTGTATGTGGAACAGACCAAATATAAGAAGCAAACCTCTGGGCATTCTGCAGACATCTGGAAAGTTGAGAGGTATGTCATAGACATATCACTGTCAGATGTCAAGTCATGCAGAAAATGCATGTCCAGACAAACTCTGTTAATCTAGCAGTCTTCTATGTGTATAACAGCAATACTTACTTACAATCTCTACCTAATTCTGGAACGTTGTCCCCCATTTTGTTGGGTTCTCTCCACATTTCTTGTTCTAAGAGGTATTGCCACTTACCTTCTGTGAAGCTGTACCCTCCACGCCTCCTTAATGTCCTCCTCACAGGCAAGGAAATGGGGCAAGACTCACATGAAGGACTTCATTATAGCACTGTGTTGCTATGACATTGGCTAATGGAAAGACAACACCGCTGGTTTGGATGCAAGTAGCAAGTGGGAGACACCAATTAGTGCACAGGCCATCACCTGCTCATGAGTATTACCTACAAAAGCCAAGCTGCTGCCTATGCAAAACAGGTCTGAACCCATCTACACAAAGACAGACTGTGAGTACACAAACCTAAACATTTGCATTATTCTGAGGAAACTCTTCAGCACTATAAACAGGTATGTCAATCAATTAAGCATGTCATGGAATGCAGAAGGGGATGCAATCATGTGAAATTGGCTGTTAAACAATAGGTCTCAACAAGACTTGCTGGACTCACATGTTGTTGTCCAGCACCTACAGCTATTCCTGCTGGCCCTGTCTGTAGTGACATAGATCACAGCTCTGGCCCCTGAGTCACCCCAGCAAAGGTCAGCTCATATATGACTACAACTGGAGTGTCTGTTGCCCAATACTGACTGTGACACTGCCAGGCCAGCAACCTGGGATGTTGTAAATATTCATATGTCACCTGTGAATGCTACTATGATACATATGCTTGTCTTAAAAATGTAAGAGACCTATATAGGGTATGTGCATAGTAAACAACTGGTGCAGAAGTGTGTGTTGAACTGTATGTTATATACTGAGCTCAGACCTTTCAATTGTCCAGAGTTTTGCAGACTGACCACAGGTTTGCCTCATATTTGTAGTCAATGCCTCATACAGTTATGCATTGACTGGAAAATCACTGGCAACCAAGTAAAGACTGAAGTCATAACATAATAGCATACATTTGAATGTCAGATGTCATATCCTGCAGAGTATTCCTGTGAATGCTAAACTGTCTTTGCTAGCAACTAAGTGTGTTACAGCTAGATTTATAAAGTGTCACTATTTTCTGGCCTTTGCCCATCATTAATGTGTGCCTTTGCCTAGATGTCTTGCTCTAACAGGAGCTAGGACTCTTAGCATGAAGCTAATGTCATTGCAAGCGTACCTTGTCCTGGAGGATGCTGACATTTGTGCAGTCACTGACATCTGGTTTGCAGCTGTGGAGAGCACACTAACCTTGCCAGGTTCCTCATCTCACCATACTGTTAGACCCCACATGGAGGGCTGCAAAGCCAAAGGAGGTGGCACTTTAAACATTATCATACACATGCACACCTCCAGGCTGGCCAAACAGTATGATGCATGGGAGACATCCAGAGTGCAGTTAACTGTTGACAAAACACTACTTAAATCATAGATAGCTACAAACCTCCAACCATGACTCTGGACACCCACTACACCTATCTGGGCTCACTTGAATCAGTCAAGATTCAACCCTTTACCCTGCTCCTGGGTTTCTTTAATTACCCAGACATAGTGTGCATGACCCATTCTACCTGAACAATAATGCACAGGGATTCCTCGGCTTTGTCGATCTCAATGCATTGGATCAGCTGGTCAACACTCCTACGACAGGTGGAAATATCCTGTGCCTGGTTCAAACTAACATGAGTAGCCACTGAAGTACTCCTACAGTGTCATCCTCCTTGGTAAGATCTGACTACATAGCCATCACTGCTGAGGTCACCATCTCCCCTGCCCCCCCCCCATCAGGGTCAAACAAAATACACTTTCTAAAACATACTATAAATCTCCTCAGAGCAGGTATAAGTAGCTTTACAGCCACTGTCACATCAGTTGAAACTCACAGTAGTGTCCAAGCCTACATCACAATACTATGTGGCCACCTACATAGCTGTATGGACTCAGCAATACCTGACAGCACAGCACCTGCCCCCCTCCCCTCATCATCAGGAAGCAGATCCATAATGCCCTCCCAAGGGCAACAAACTGAAGTCTCCATATCCTGATACCATCCCTGGCTGCATCCTACATGAATTCAGGCATGAGCTCTCATCTCCATTACACACTGTAATCAACCAAAGCCTTAGCACCAGTGTCATCCCATCTGTGCAGAGGACAACCACTGTCATCCCTATATGCAAAGGTGGAGCAATCCACTGACCCAGCCAATCATATGCACATCAGCCTAACTAGCCTGATCTGCAAGGGAACGGAAGGCAATATCAAGGACCTTATAAACAGGGACATCGGCAAACTCAAAATGCTTCAGCCCATATAGTGTGGTATTTTCAAGGAAGATCGGGACTGTTAAACCTGGTTGACTTTTTTGAAGTGGTCAACAAACATAAGGACAAGGGAAAGACGGTGCATACTGCCTACCTTTACCTAGCCCAAAACTCTCACAATAATCCCCAGGCAGCCATGATACATGGGCCTACACAGCTAGGCATCAACCTGTATATTACCAGATGGGTATCGAACTGGCTCAATGATAGTACCACTCGATCAAAGTAGTGGAAGCCACCTCTAGTAGTAGATTTTTACAGTGCGGTGTACCCCAAGGATCAGTCTGGGGGCCTCTACTGTTTGAGATATATGTTTCTGAGGTACAAGACAAAACCAGTGGTCTGTGGCTGACCAGATTTACAGATGATTGAAAGCTGGCCACTGTCTTACATTTCCATACTGATGTGAGCATCCTCCAAGAGGCCCTTACCCAAATTAATGACTGGTGCCAAAGGCATTACCTCAAACTGAATGCAAGGAAATGCATCATTTTTCCTGTTGTGGTAGATATCATCTACACTAATTATGACAGTAATAACAATGTACTGAGCATGCAGTCAGGTGTGAAGTGACTTGTGCACCATGGTTGGTAGCAACCTACCAATTTCCTACCATGTGGGCACCATTGTACAGAAAGCTGTCTACATTGCCCACCTTACAAATATGGGTATGTCATACAGGAACCAGGAGGTGACAACATCAGTGTACTCCACCCTTATCAGATGCATTACCAAGTACAATGGCTCCTTTAGCATGTACCTTGCCAAGCAACTGCAGCAGTTGCAGAGACCACAGAGGTTCCTAACCAGGCAAATCCAAGGTCTGCAACACCTATCCTATACAGATAGGCTGGAAGCCATGTCCCTGTACTGTGTCTCATACAGACTGATCATAGGAGGCCTGTGTCTGGCATACAAAGCCATTTCCAAACCAGCCTTGATGGGATTTCTGCATATCCATCAGACAAACCCAGCTCATGCAACCCTCACAAAAAGCCCTCACCTGGTCTGTGAAATGTATAGTACGTGTTGGCTGGATAGTGTAGTGTCCCACACAATACATTGTCTGTAAAATACACTACCTCCCCATGTCTAGCAGAGTACCTGTATAGCCCTCTTGAAGAAGAAGCTGGTTGACTGCATGGGAAATGGTAAAGACATCCCTGGGAACCCGCATGTGTTCCAGCTGGACAGGGGAAACAGGTGCTGGATTTGAAGGGACATGGGTGAAAGTCTGGACTAGGCTTATGAGGTCATCCAGGCCAACAGCCTGGTATCATCTTATGAACCTAGGCACCTAGTAGTTTACATGTCCTGCAATGTTGTCTGAAATGAATCCCTATGAGTGTGACCTGTGTAGGTATTGCATTGATAGAGTGTTCTCTTGTTCCTTCATTAGGTATTATCACATATCGTTAAATCTTGCCATTGTGTCCAGTCTGTATAGCAATAAGTCAGCTCTTACAGTACTTGCATATGCACTTTGTGACGCTGTATAGCTCACTCCAATAGCCTTGGTTTTGGTCACACTTACCATTCTGCTAATAGGCCCATCAAACAGTAGGATTTGTCAATCTTTGTTGTGACAGTCAGACCTAATGTAAAGTGTGGCCTGAA
>NC_056735.1:809048057-809220557 GCF_019279795.1 Protopterus annectens | reverse complement strand
TATTGTGTTAGAAACTGTGTAACTGTGCTTGTAAGGTGGATGACATCTGTATGGGCTGAAACTAGGTTGGCAATGGGGGAGCTCACAGGGTGGAAGGCACACACAAAATGGTATAGCCATCACATACACACAGTAAAGGCAGCCACAGGGGATGTGCATACAGAAACACATACACAGTTGCCAATAGACATATTAGTAACCCTACATATTCACATGTATGCACTACCATGCTACATGCACATGACATGCTCCACATAGATTATATGCCTGGGACATAACACACAACCTCTTACAACAAGCAATCTTGCGAATGCCTTCATGGATGGTGGGATAACCCACCAGAAATAGTGATTGGTCTCATCTACTGTTCCTACAAAACTGGACAAGTGATAGAGTGACAGACTTTGTATCAGCATGATGTGTCAACCAGATATGATGTCTGATGCTAGCATGTGTGTCACTACGATAACCGTGACATTTTTTGGCAATGATATCACATGACTGCTCATTGTTAGGGTACACAGACCATGTATAGGTTGCAAACATCTGGATATTCTATGTACATCTGTACGGATGACTGGTATGGGCTGTATGGTCTTACATGATGCACGTGAGGCAGATGCCATTAACAGGCTCTTTAAAGTAATGCCATGGGTAGGGGGTCAACAGGTTTTAAAATGGTATAACCTATACAAACAACAATCACAGGGGATATGCTTCAAACACACTACTATAGTTGTCAGTAATGAGATTACAACCCCACCAATCTAATTATTTGTACTATAGTATTACACAGTTATTGTACACTCCACAGAGTTTGGAGGGCTGCCAAGTGTATACCGATACTTCTAAGGTAAATGACATCAGCAGGCCTTGTAAAATTAGGCAATGGGAAGTGTACTGGGTGGTACATACCTCAAAATGGTATAAACCACACTCCCAGAGGATATGATTGTCACTCAAACACACACATGGTATCGCAGTTGCCACTATTGAGTTAAGAACCCCTACCTATCTAGTTATGTGTAGTACAGTGTTACACAGTTATCACAAGTGCCACGGAGCTTATAGGATTTAACAACCTTCCAAAGTACATCTAAGGTGAATTACATCAAGAGCCCTTGTAAAGTATGATAGTGGGAAATGTACTGGGTGTGATGGGCATCAAAATACATTACCCTACAAACACACTTACCAGAACTGAGAGTAGAAACCCTGCCTATTTATTTGTACTATATTGTTACTTAGTTATTACAGACACCACAGAGCTTATAGGGTTGAGAGCTGTCCAAAGGTACTTCTAAGGGAGAATATACACAAACACACACACCCACATTTGCAAGGACTGGGATTAGAACCCATATCTATCTAGTTATTTGTACTATAGTGTTACACAGATATTGCATGCGCTACAGAACTTAGAGGGCAGTCAACTCTCCAAATGTACTTCTAATGTGACTGACATCAGCAAGACTGCTAAAGTAGGACAATGGGAATGTTGTGGGTGGGCAAGTCCTCAAAATACTTCACCCTACAAACATACATACTCACAAACACTTGTCCACACAGATTTGCCAGAACTGAGAATAGAATCCCTACCTTACTAGTTATTTCTACTATACTATCATGTTGTTACAGCACATGCCATGCAGCTTATAGGGCTGGGGCTGTCCAAAGGTACTTCTAAGGAGAATGACATCAGCAAGACTGCTAAAGTAGGGCACTGGGAAGTGTACTGGGTGGGAATGGCCTAAAACTGTTTCACCTCCACAAGGTAGGATCCACCTTGGATCCTGGGAACTACCTCCCCATCAGTCTGACGAGCCTGATCTGCAAGGCCATGGAACATATTATCATGGAACTTATATACAAAGACATTGGCAACCTTCAAACATTGGGCCCCACCCAGTTTGGGTTTGCTGATCTTGTCTCCTGAACCTGATTGACTTCTTTGAATCAGTCTCCAGGGCAGTGGATGAGGATAAGGCAGTCCACACACAGGCTATCTGGACCTCAACAAGGCCTTTGATACCATCCCCCACTCTGGAATCATAGCTAAACTTATTAAGCTTGGCATTAATTCCTAAATCACTCAATGGGTTGCCAACTGGCTTACTGACAGAACCCACACTGTAAAAGTAGCCGACTCCAAATCCAGCTCCAGACAAGTGACAAGTGGAGTACCTCAGTGTTCAGTCTTGCGACCGCTATTGTTTGGCATCTACTTCTGTGAAGTACAGGCCAACACTAAGGGACTCTGGCTAACAAAGTTTGCAGATTTGGGGTTGGGAGGGTGGTCTAATGGTTAAGGTGTTTGCCTTACAAACACAAGGTGCAGGGTTTGAGTCTCACAAGGGATAATTGGCTAGGCTTAAAATGGCTTGCAAGGGCAGTTAGCTTAGTACTAATCTATGAACTTATGACTGCAAACTGGGAGCCATTATTGAACCCCCAAATGATGGGGATACTCTACAAAAGGACCTTACAGAAACAGATGCTTGGTGTCAGAGCCATGGGCTCAAGCTCAATGCCAAGAAATGTATAGTTATCCCTTTTGGGAAAAAACATGTACCTGTGAATTACCACATAGGTGGCAGTACACTAAACACCGAAAGTGTGATGAGAGACTTAGGGACACAGGTGGGTAGTGGTCTCACCTTCGACAATCACATTGCCAAAACAGTCAGGAAATCCTTCCATGTGAAACACCTCATCACTAAGGGCTTTTCATCATTATCCCACTGTACTCATCCCTCATTAGACCCATTATAGAATACAAAGCACCATTAGGTATGCGCCTCTCAAGACATCTGCAAAAACTGGAAAGGCCCCAAAAATACCTCACTAAAAGAATCATAGGCCTAAAGCAGATGCCCTATGCTGACCTCCGTAAAAAACACCAGCTATACTCTGTCGGTTATTATCTACTCAGAGGTGATCTCTGCTTAACATACAAGGCCATGTCAAACCCAGAGCTGTTGGACATGCTACACTTAAAGAAATCCCAATCCCTCAGAGCCACATGTTCCAGGGATCTAAACCTTGTCATCACAATAAACAAAACATGCTGGAGGGATATATTCCTGACCCAGAGACCCCCCATACTCTGGAATAGACTGCCCATACATGTCAAGCAGAACAACTCTTTGGCCCTCTTCAAAAGAACCTTGACAATTGGATGGGAGGAAGGAAATTCACCCTGGGGATCATGTCAGTTGCCCTGCTAGACAGAGGTCCAGGGAAGTAAATAGTGTGTGAAGAAATAGCCAGGAAATTATTATGGCTAGGCCTGTATATGCCCTAGGGCTGATAGCCCAGTACCATCCCATGAACCTATGAACCTACAAACAAACACACACACACACACACACACACACACACACACACACACACACACACACACACACACACACACACACACACATACAAACACACACACACACACACACACACACACACACACACACACACACACACACACACACACACACACACACACATACACATACACACTTACATTTGCCATGACTGAGATTAGAGCCCCCACCTATCTAGTTATTTTTACTATAGTATTACACAGTTATTGCATGTGCTACAGACCTTATAGGACTGACAAGTGTCCAATGGTACTTCTAAGGTGAATGACATCAGAAGATCTTGTGAAGTAAGGCAATGAGAAGTGTACTGAGTGGGAACGGCCTTATAATACTTAATCCAATAGACACACACACACACACACACACACACACACACACACACACACACACACACACACACACACACACACACAAAGGCAGGTGATGTGATATTCTAAACCCCAACTCAGTACTATTACACAATGGAGCTCACCTTCACGCTGGCACATGTGACTGGTTACGACTGGTATGTCAATCTCCGCAGCAGGACATCAGTCTATTCCATTCAGGGTATCCTTGTCTGACTCACTCTCTGTATGTGTCTCCCTGTGTCTCTTTCTCTGTCACTGTCTGTCTCTCTCTTCCTCATGTCTATGTGTGTGTATGCTTGCCATATTGTTATATGTTGACCATATATATGTCTTTGTATCACACACAACAGATGCAGATATATCACGTATGGACCATCTACAGCTAGCTGAGGGTAATCCTGTCTAATGGGTGTGTGTAGAGACAGTTAAGGTGTATGTTAGCTGTTTGTATGCAAAGAGATATCTGCACAATACAGTTATATAGTCCGATGGTGGTTCCGACATCAGTTGAGATTCTGTAAGTGTATGAGCATGCCCAGTATAAACTTCTATAGTAAGAGTGGAACCTCATTCCAGAGATGTTGTACTCTGGTCTGGGGTTTTGTGTGCTACAGCCATACCACTCAAAAGTAAACAGGAAGTTGCTAGAGGTACAGGGTTTGTTTTAGCAGACATTTTCCTGACATATCTGACATCTGACACTGGCATGTATTTTGTCATTACCTAGTGACAGACATTCTCAGATCACCACAGTGCTTTACCAGAGAAATACAAGATGTATGATGCACACACCAATGTTATGAGCCCAAATAGAGACATTCTTGCCCGAAACAGCCAATTGAGAGATGTGGCTATAGCTGATTGACTGATGAAGCTGTGTAAACAGTCCAGCAACTTGGTAATATACTGGCTGGGGATCTCCTGCTTGTGTGGTATTCTTCTTACCTGAAAGGTCATATCCTGGTGCACCTCTCAACTGTACAGTTTTTGGCAGATTGTCCAGATGTTTATCTAGATGTGTCATCCAGTCTACATAGACATGTGTTTTTATGGCAAGTTAGTTGCAAATAATTGAAGACTGATGTTACAAAATAATGACAGACATTAATGTTTCAGATATCATAACCTTCAGACAATTCCTGCTAATGCAAGACCCATTATTCTGCCAACTTTCTCAGTTTGTAAGAGCAATATTTACAATATGTGCCTACCATTGGGCCTTTGTCCCACTTTTATTCATGATCTTTTCCAGATGTCTTGATATCAGAGGTTGAGAGGAATGGGTGTGGGTAAAGAGTGCCTTCTACTGTGCAGAAATGTCCATTATATTTGTAGTATACTCCACATAGCACTGTGACTTTCAGGTATGTCAGTGGCAGGGCAGTACAGAGTAATGTGATGAACCACTGACAGACATTTGTGTATAGGTTGAGATGACATTAGTATGCTATTGGCCCTGAAGCCAATATAACCCACGCAGATGAGAGTGCAGCCCATGTTAAGACTTGTCAACACACAGAGCTCCTGTCCATCAGGGACACAGGTTGAATCACAGGACTGTATTTTGTTTTTCCCATGCACTTATACATAGAGCACATCACTAGGGATATTGAGACACTTGGCTTGACATGGACAGGGAGAGTATTCCACAGATGGGAGTGTGTGTGGGACACGTATCTCTCACACCAACAAGCCATACTGATATCATGGATCAGGTTGATACTGCGCCTACAAGTTGATCGAGTGGGCCTTGACTTCCAGATGTGCAACAGTCCCATCAAGGCAGGGTCTGTATTGCTTTGTATGCCAGACAGGGGTCACCTCAGCAGAGTCTGTATGGAATGTGGTAAAGGGACAGTGCTGTTAGCCTATATGTGCAGGGCAGGGGTTTGGAGTAAGGCCTTAGTGTTTGCATGACCATGGTGTGTGGAGTCTGCATAGTCTGTGGTTTGTAGGTTTGTGGAGTTCTCATGTGTTTTTACCTCTGAGGTGTCCTTTGTTTGCATTTTTGTTTTGTTGCAGACCTTCAGTTACATGGGTGTGTGTTGTGCATTTGCAGGTGATGTTTACTGACTCCATACACTGCATGGCACCTATGTTACTGCACAATTTGTTCAGGTGTGCACATTCTCCATTTCTCTGGCCAGTGATTCCCCTTCCCCTTATGTGTGTCTCTTTGCCCTTCTGTAGTCCAGTCACAGCCTTTGCCCAAAGTGGCTGCTGTAATGTATTTGTAATTCTGATGTGAGCGTGGTAAATGCCGTAACATCACACACAAGGTTATGGACTTCACACCTCTGAGTGTACCTATTTAGCAGGTTGTCCATCATTGCACTACTACATTTGCTGTGGTCCTCAGACAGTTTGTGTTTCTATATGTTATTATGAGGCTACATGTTGGCCTAGCTATCAAACCATCACAGACTGACATCTGGATAGGCCCATATATAACAGTCAGACAAAGGCCCACACATTGGGACCGGGTGTTAATACTGTTCTGCCAAACATAGACAGTTGGGTGACCAGTTCGGTATTTGCTTGCTTTCTCTTATGGGTATGACATCTGCTTCCTCACTGTCTGTCATTGCTGTTTTGACATGACCCTTTCTTGTTTTGCCAATAGTAGTAGGCAAATGCAATGTTAGGACAAGCAGAACAGATATACAAGGCATACTTGTGCTCCTTCTATGACAACCTGTCATTCCAGGGGTATGGATGTTGGCCACTGACATGTTGTCAGTGCTGACACAGTAAGTTGGCAGCCTTTTATAATATGGCAGTACACTGACCTTCATGTACCTACTAGACACCATACCTCCTGATTTTTAAAGCCAAATATCTAGATAAAGCCATAAGTAATTAAGGGACAAATGCCTACATATAGGGACCATTGTTATCTATTGGCCTTACATACCTAGAAAGCAATACAATAACAGGTTTTGTACTAGCATGCATTTTCATAAAGGGTATGAAGTCTGAAACTACACTGTCATTATTTTCTGACTTTAGTCTTTTGTGATTTGCCAGTGGTTTGCCAGAAAACCACAATTTCATGATAAAGAGACTATAAATATGATGCAAACCTCTGGACATTCTGCAAAAAGTATGTACATTTGAGGTGTATGCTAGGCACTTTGTAGGTTACTCTGAGCTGTTTGCTGTCCATATGTGTGGCTCCCTGTCCCTGACCTGTCCAGCTATCCTGCAGTTACAGATACTGATGCCTGGACAGTGTGTACATCTCCTACCATAGCTGTATTTGACATGCAGAATAGTTGGAACTGCAGAACTGCAGTTCTTGGAACATGGACTCTATCAACCACAGTATTGTACCAAGGACTCTAAGACACAACAGCCAGGACTAAGTGGAGGCCACATACTGACAGCACTGACCACACATATACATAGCTCATTGACCTCTGAATATTGTGGACATGCAACAAGTTATCAAGTTGACTGGGATAGCCTTGGGAATGTGTGATCTGCTGCTGACACCCTACAAACATTACTGTTACTGCATTACTACAGAAACATGGGTGTATGGGGGGGGCACACCTGTCAATGGCCCACATTTGCCCAGACTGTGCTGATGTTCCCTTTACATTTTGGTTCCATTTAGCATATTATGTGCCTGTCTTGGAGACTGCAGGCATATTACTAAAGACCACAGGTTAGATTGTAATGGCAGACATTTATGTTTCAGACTTCTTACCCTTCAGAGCCTTATTGCAACTGCAAGACCTGCAGTGATATGACTGTGTAAGTCTGTATGGGAATATTTTTTCATTGTCCCCATGTGTGGGCCTTTGCCATACATTTCTTTATTTTTTTCTATGGTTGACTTGCTGGATGAGGCTGACAGATAAATATGGGGCCAACACATTGATATTCATTCATGTGACTTATGACCCCCCCCCCAGTTAGTTAGCCCTGCCATATACTGTGGTGAGATTTGTCACCTAGGGGACTACTGCATACTCTGTGGAAGCCAGAATTGGGTGGACATTTCCTGTTGTCCCATATAGCTGTTAGCTGTCTGCTGCTATCCTGGCTGGCCGCCTCATTCCCTTGCATACATGCATCGATTCCATAGCTATGCTACAACAACGTATTACTCCATTCATGCATTGTTAAGAAGACTGACTTACCTTGTGCCTGCAGCAGTTGTGAGGACAGTGCTTGAGGGCTGGCTCTGTCGGATGCATGCAGTACACAGCCGATACATGGTAAGATACAATTAGTGCGATGTATGTGGCGTCCATTTTACTGTGTGTGCAAGTCAGAGAGAGGTGTCAGTCCCTGGGTCCCTACAGTCTTAGTGTGTGTGCTATGCATTGCCTCATTGCCAAGGCCTGGGTATACTGGGCATACCTCCATCTGCCTACAGGAGCAGGCTCATGGTGTTCCTCCTCTGAGTCTCTCAGTGCCTATGGGGGCCTTGGCAATGGTAGGGGGCTGTGTGGGCCTTCCCTGTGATGTTCCTGTGCAGCTGCTTCCACAGGATCATAATGTGTAGCATGGCGCATACTATGAACATGTGTGCACATGTGGCTGGAGAGTCCTGCAGGGCTCCACCAGATATGTCAAGGCAGCAGAACTCTGTAATGATCCTGGTTTGCGCATGTGCTTCATTATGGTGTTCTTCAATGTGTGTGTGTGTGTGTGTGTGTGTGTGTGTGTGTGTGTGTGTGTGTGTGTGTGTGTGTGTGTGTGTGTGTATGTGCATTTCTGATTGATTTTATTATCCATGGCTCCAGTGCATAGCCAGCATCCCCCACCAGATAGCCATACAGGATGTCCCCCCTGGCAAATGCCTGGTACAGCTGTGAGGCATGCCAGATGTGGGAATTGTGATAACTACCAGAGCTCCCAACACACACATTCATGATAATGCCCTGGGCATTGCACATGGCCTGCCAGTTGATGGAGTGATAGCCCTTGCAGTTGACATAGACTCTAACCTCTTCACCGGGTGGTGCCTTGATGTGGATGTGTGTGCAGTCTATGGCATCCAGTACTTCTGGGTAGTCTGCTACATGGTGGAAGAGATACATACTGCTGGTCCTCTCCTCATGGGTGCCTGGGAAATATATGTGCTTACCAGCATGTGTTCCCATGACATCTAGCAACTGGTGGAGTACACTGGATACAGATGCCTGTGAGACCCCCATGCTGTCCCCAGTAGGTCTTTGGAAGGTACCTGTAACTAGTATTCATAAGGTATACATACCTTGGTTTCAACTGGCATAGGTTCCCCTCTGTTAGCTCTGGGTCTGGGATGAGGCTGGCAAAGCTTGTAGAGTTGCTGAAGTAAGTCCCTG
This sequence comes from Protopterus annectens, assembly GCF_019279795.1. Lineage (NCBI taxonomy): Eukaryota > Metazoa > Chordata > Ceratodontiformes > Protopteridae > Protopterus > Protopterus annectens. The sequence continues at coordinate 809,211,509 of NC_056735.1, read as the reverse complement.
TCCACCCTGTAGCACTCTAGTATCTCCAGATCACGTAGCCCCTGGTAGGTTACCCTGGGTCTGAACGCTCTCCTCCTCCTCCTCAGTCTGGGACGATTGTCAACATTATCTTCCTCACTGCCCTCAGTCTCTAGCACATACTGATGTATCAAAGTGACAGCAGCCCATAACATTATTTTATCAGTAACAATTCCCCCAAATGTGTACACCAATGGTGCAGAGTGTGGGAAAAAACAGAATGAAATGTTTTGCATAGTTTATACTGGTGTGCTGCATATGCTACCTGTGTGATTGGCTGACTGTGATACATTCCACCTGTCAGCTATATTATTTGTACTTGAGTGCCTTTATTCTGCGATTTCCTGGTTTTTTTCTTCCCATTTCTTCCCCTTCTAAGCCCCACAGCATGCTGTGCAAACCCGCTTTGCTAGCTCCCGTTGTTTTTTTTGTTTTTTTATTCCCATTTCTTCCCCTTCTAAGCCCCACAGCATGCTGTGCAAACCCACTGTGCTAGCTCCTGTTGTTTTATTTTTGTTTTTTTATTTCCATTGTGTTTAAGCCCTGCTGCACACCACACAAACCCCTGTATCTGTAGTAAACAGTATTGTGCAGAAAGGGCTCTCCCAGGGATGTGAACATGTTCAGCATTTCTTGAACTAGCTCAGACACACCCCCTTGCTTAGATGCGCTTAGCTGAGCACAGATAGGTGCTGCAGAGCTCCAATGTGCTTACACCAAGCATGACAAAACCCTGTTCATATCAGTTGCTTCTCCTGCTTATACTACAGCATGATAGCTCCTACACATTTAGGTGCAAGTAGCCACGGTCTCCCATTTTGCTATTTAATAAATTTATACACAAACTGCTCAGGCTGCCACTCGTTGAAACACACTGTTTATTAAAACATTCAAAATAAAACATGTTTTTCGTCTAAACAAGATGGTTAGACTTCTTCAGAATTACAGACAAAGAGTATCAGTTAAAATTCAAATGCTGTATTTATAAACTCATTTGAAATTCCCCGTCAAAATTCACGATAACAATGTATCTTAAAGGTATATTTCATCAACCAAAAATGACAGCAGAAATTTAATTCATTAATCTTGACATCTTAATGTGATACTTATAATTTATAACAGCGCTACTGCAGCAGCCCTAATATTTCCACTTTAAAAACATTTACCTAAAAAAACAATTACTGGATGGGTATTTTAAATACTCTGTTTATAACTTAGTTTAAAGCTTATATGTATGAATGTATTGCTTATGTTAATGCAGTCACCTCATAATAGTTATTCATGAAGGTTACCTCGATGAACAACATTATTCTAAATAATATAAAAAATATAAAAGAATAAAAATAATCTTAATTCATATTATGTTAAATGTTATGTTGAAGTGTAATTTAAAGACACAGCAATAATATTGAGAAACATAATGGCAAATCAAACAAATGTACATCAAAAACTAACGAGCACGACCAGATAGATGTACACCACATACCCCCTGTGAGTTAACAAATCCACCAAGTTTCTTGATGCTAAACAATCAATAAATATTTTGATTTTCCCATGACTAAAAAAAAAATATATATATATATATATATATATATATATATATATATATATATATGTGTCAAATAAAATAAAATAGATATGAAACTATATCAAACATGTAAGGTGGTGCCACAACGGATCCTGGAAACTATCGCCCCATAAGCCTGACTAGCTTAGTCTGCAAAGCTATGGAAAGGATCATCATGGACCTCATAAATAAAGATATTGGGGACCTACAGACACTGGATTCTACCCAGTTCGGCTTTGTTAAGGGCAGATCCTGCCTTTTAAACCTGGTTGATTTCTTTGAAACAGTCACCAAGGCGATTGACGAGGGGAAGGTGGTCCACACAGCCTACCTGGACCTCGCTAAAGCCTTCGATACAATACCCCACTCGGGCATTACAGATAAGCTCACCAGCTTAAATATAAACCCCTATGTCACTAGATGGATTGCAAACTGGCTCAAGGACAGAACCCACATGGTTAGAATTGCTGGAGTCATGTCAGACTCCAAACTAGTTACAAGTGGTGTCCCACAAGGCTCAGTCCTGGGACCTCTCTTGTTCGGTATATATTTCTCGGAGGTACAGGCCAACACGGAAGGACTGTGGCTGACCAAGTTCGCAGATGACTGCAAACTGGGCGCCATAATTGACTCTCCAGCCGACACAAGCATCCTCCAAAACGGCCTCATAGAAACAGACAACTGGTGCCAGAGCCATGGCCTCAAGCTAAATGCCAAAAAGTGTATAGTCATCCCCTTTGGCAAAACAAAGTGCCCACAAATTACCACATAGGTGGTAATCCATTAAGTACAGAAGAAGTAATTAAGGACCTGAGGACCCAAGTTGATAGCAATCTCTCATTTGACAACCACGTGGCCAAAGTGGTTAGAAAAACATTTTATATAGCCCACCTAATCATGAAGGGATTCACATCTTGATCAGGGGAGGTCATCGTGCCTCTTTACTCATCCCTCATCAGGCCCATAACTGAGTACAATGCCTCTTTTGGGATGTACCTTACCAGACACCTGCAGCAACTGGAAAGACCCCAAAAGTACCTCACCAAGAGGATCAAAGGGCTCAAACAGATGCCATATGCTGCCCGGTTAAAGAAACTCCAGCTCTACTCAGTGGCATACCGCCTGTTCAGAGGCGATCTGTGCCTGACGTATGAAGCCATGTCCAACCCGGAATTAATGGACATGCTGCACCTCAGAAAATCCAAATCCCATCGAGCTACGCTCGAGACTTGAACCTCAGCACTGAAATAAATAGGACATGCTGGAGGGACAGATTCATAACCCAGAGGCTCCCTTCACTCTGGAATAAAATCCCAGTCCAGGTTAGGCAGAGTCCCTCATTGACTCTCTTCAAGAGGAATCTTGATGAGTGGATGGGAAATCATAGGTTTACCCCGGGTATCACTTCTGTGTCACTGTTAGACAGAGGCACAGTATACTAACCTCGAAAAAGGGCGTAGCAAAATAAATTTAAAATGGGTGGCGAAAGCCAAACACATTCTGGCTAGGCTTATAAATGCCCTAGGGCAGATAGCCTAGTATGAACCTATGAACCTATGTATATGTTAAATGACGTCCTACTTAATGTGCTAGTGCCTTTTATATGTAAAAGCACTTCAACCACCACAAAAATAATTATAGTATCCTGACATTATGTCTTTTCAGTTGTATGCTAATACGTAACACCACATACTTATTTGCATACCAAATTACTTAAAGAAAGTCATGTAAAATTATCTATCTAAACTTTTGAGTTTTAGTAAGCACATCAAAGAACATTTGTCATTTAGACATGGACTAGTGTATGCATTGAGTTTGATTTGCCACAATAATTCCACTTTCTCAAGCAATAAGCCAAAAGGACCTCCCCTCACATCTTGTTCAATCTGGTCTATTACTCTGAACTGGAATTTGTGATCCGGGAAAGCCATGGTATGTCTGGGTAATGCATTATCTTCTTTTTGTAATCTAATGCTTCTCTGATGTTCATAAACCCTGTCTTTAAGTCTCCTCCCGGTTTTTCCTATGTAGAAAGATGGCAACCTTGGCAGACTGCTATGTACACTACTCCCTTTGAATTACAGTTGAATTTACCTTTAGTGTGCAGTTTGAAGCCATTAATCTCTAAATTGCTCCCTAATAACATTAACTGGCAAAATGAACAGTTGCCACATTGCATCGTACCTCTATGAATTCCTACAGGAACAACATGTCGGTTATTCTGTAATAATTGTTTAAAATATATTCCTTTTCTCCATATTATCTTTGGTGATGTTCCTAATTTACATACCAAAGTGTTATCATCAAGTATCGTCCAATTTTTCAATACAATGTTCCTTATATTTTCATAATCCAAGGAAAATCTTAATACACAAGCCAAATTGAAATCGATTTCAGTGTCTTGTTGTGTGCATCCTAAGAATGTGGCACTGATGGTTTTGTCATTTCGGTTATGCACACTGTTATGTTGTCGTTTTAAGATGGGTTTATGTACCCCATTGTTTCTTTTAATTGTCACCTCTTCTATAAGGTCTTCTATTAATGTAATTGGGTATGCCCTGTTCAAAAACATTTGTTTTAAATTGGCACATTCTTCTGCAAATTCTTTCTCTAAAGTTGTCATTCGCGCAGCCCGTACCAGCTGGCCCTTGACCACTGATTTCTTCTGATGTTTTGGATGTGCGCTTGAGTAGTGTAAGAATTTGTTCAAATAGGTAAGCTTCCTGAAAATTTTAGCTTCATATTCTTTCACTATATCATTTTTAGTCAGTGTTACATCCAAATAAGCAATTGATGTTGTATGAAATTTGTGTGTTAAATGTAAAAAATCTGTGCTTTCATTTAAGGTGTTAACTAAGTCCTTGGCTATATTTTCATCCCTTTCAATAATCATAAATATATAGTCAATAAATCTGACGTAAAATTTTACAATTCTATTAATAGCGTTGTTACTGAACAAATAAGTGTTCTCCCAAAAGGACATTACCAAATTGGCATAGCTAGATCCACATGGAGAGCCCATGGCTACTCCTTTTCCCTGGATGTAAAACTGACCAACAAACAATAGGAAATTGTATGACAAAATAATGTCTAGAAGTTCTTGCACCAAAGAAATTTCATCATCTGGTGCACCCTTCTGCCTCATTCTGTTTGTTGCCCATTCAATTCCTAGATTGTGTGGAATACTAGTGTATAACTCTTTGACATCTATTGTCAAGAAGTTATGTTCACATTGATATAAAAGACTATTAATCTTCTCTAGGAAAACCCAAGAATTATTGACTATCCATTGTTCTTTTGCCACATATTTTTCATAATAGAGTATGCCAGTTTGGCGCATGCATACGTGGCTGACCTTCTCCCATCTACTATTGGTCTGAAAGGGGGGTCCGAAATGCTTTTATGCATTTTTGGAACACCGAACATGCAAGGTACTCTTGGAGCCTCAACTACCAAATAATTCTATGTATGTAAATCAATTCTTGCTTCTATAAATAATTCATTTAAGAAGCTCTTTATAAATTGATTCGATCTATTGTATTCATTCATCGATGAAGTCTCATATGTATCAGTGGATAAGATGTTATTGATTTTATTAACATAGTCCGGTGTATCCATCACTACCAACCCCCCTCCCTTATCAGGGTTCATTACCCTCACATTTGCTGCAAATAACATTTTATTTATTTTTATTTTTTTTATTTTACATTTGTTGACCGGGCTAGTCCAACTGGATATATGTCCATTTTCAGTAGAGGCCCAGGGAGAAAAGCTCCATTAGTTGTACACTTTCACAAAAAGGCATAAAAGGTTACATGAGAAACATAGCAAGTAAAACAGATAAAAAATAAATTTGTAAATTTAAAAATAAAATAAAATAAAATATCTCCAGGTCCTCTCTTTCATCTTTGTTTAAACTATATTTGTATTCTAATTTTTGTCTCACTCAATTTTCTCAAGTCTAGTTCACATATTTTCTCAAACAAGTGAAGAGTATTGTGTAGTGGTGGATTAAAGCAACTCGAAACCCTAAATGGGTTATTATTCATCATTTGACCACCTAACAGTTGTTTTAAATTCAATTTCCTCACGAACAATTTGATGTCACAAATTGTTTGTGCCAAATTCATTTTAGAAGCAGGAACAAAGGTTAAACCTTTAGACAAAGTGTCTACTAGTTGTTCTGAGACATGGAACGATGAAAAATTATAAACAGAGAAGTCCCTTTGTTTATTCCTAATAACATCACATTGCAATGGAACAAGAGGAAGAACCACAACAGCAGAAGATAGTCCTAATTAATGAACAACATCGACCATGTCATGTGCTTACTAAAACTCAAAAGTTTAGATAGATAATTTTACATTACATTCTTTAAGTAATTTGGTATGTAAATAAGTATGTGGTGTTACGTATTAGCATACAATGGAAAAGACATAATGTCAGGATACTATAATTATTTTTGTGGTGGTTGAAGTGCTTTTACATATAAAAAGCACCAGCACATTAAGTAGGACGTCATTTAACATATACATGTTTGATATAGTTTCATATCTATTTTATTTGATATATATATATATATATATATATATATATATATATATATATATATATATATATATATTTTTTTTTTCTTTTTTTTCTTTGAAAGTCATAGGAAAATCAAAATATTTATTGATTGTTTAGCATCAAGAAAATTGGTGGATTTGTTAATTCACAGGGGGTATGTGGTGTACATCTATCTGGTCGTGCTCGTTATTTTTTGATGTACATTCATACATATAAGCTTTAAACTAAGGTATAAACAGAGTATTTAAAATATCCATCCAGTAGTTGTTTTTTAGGTAAATGTTTTTAAAGTGGAAATATTAGGGCTGCTGCAGTAGCGCTGTTATAAATTATAAGTATCACATTAAGATGTCAAGATTAATGAATTAAATTTCTGCTATCATTTTTGGTTGATGAAATATATATACCTTTAAGATACATTGTTGCCGTGAATTGTGGCGAGAAATTTCAAATGAGTTTATAAATACAGCGTTTGAAATTTAACTGATACTCTTTGTCTGTAATTCTGAAGAAGTCTAGCCATCTTGTTTAGACGAAAAACGTGTTTTATTTTGAGCGTTTTAATAAACAGTGTGTTTCAACGAGTGGCAGCCTGAGCGATTTGTGTACAAGTTCGTTTTTCAGCATAGTGGATTGTATTTAATAAATTTAGCTCATTTGCATACCCACTGCCTTCGTACTTTGTTACACCACTACACCGGAGCCCATCTCCTTAGCTACCTGTGTTACCTGTTATTGTTTTGGTTCTGCATGCTACCCACTATAATGACAAAATTCATATTTCACATTAAATTGTCTTTTTACATTTTTTTTTTTTTTTTTTATTTTATGCACAATCTCATTTGTGTACCACTGCGCTAAGCTTAAATGGCTGAAACTGGCCAAAAATAAACTTTGATTTTTATAATTTGTAAAGAGTTTTCCATGCCAACAGCCATATTTTTGTCCATTGGCATGCCTATAATACATGCTTTACTTTGAGCTGTCATGCTCCCATTTTGATTTTTGCAGAAATGTACACAGTTAGTAACCGAATACATTTCTGCAGCGGACACTGCTCAGATACGGATGCCTGTCTGTTTACTGAATCACTAATTCACCTCATTTGCATATTTTTCACCAGGAAATGAGGTTATTAGCATTATTCAGTGGTATCTGTGTTAGAATAGTGCTGGCAGGCTCATGCACGCCCCAGCCTTGGTTACTGGATCGCTCGGCAGCCATATTCCATGCAATAGCTTCTACACTATTCTGACACTGTGAATTGGCTTTATTGAATCCCAGCCATATTATTCTTCAGTTACCAACAGTGCTCTTAGGAATCGTGTTCTGTTTTTCCTGTACTTCTTGCCATTTTGTTACATCCTTCCTTCCTTCCTTGGTCTCCACTGTAAACTTGATGTGCTCAGACAGAACTTCTTGGACATCAAAAAAATAGACAGACAGATACACAGATAGATAGGTAGACACATTTGGAGGACAATAACTCTAATCTATAGGACAACAGAGCTGCACATATGAATGTTGAGTAATACAGAGTAAGTTCAAAGCAGTGGTACTTTGATGTAGCCCCCTTACTTCAAGGTACATTGATCTCAGAGTTTATTTTTTGCTGAATAACTAGGGAAGTGGACTGGTACTCTGATGTTTTTCACACAAGACATAAGCCAAAGATGGTTAAAATTTCAAATAACAGACCATAATATCTTGACATGTAATTAGAAAAAAATAGAGCACTGGAGTTCCAGAAAAAGTAGGAAGAAAAAAGCTTATGTACTAATGTAAGAGTTATTTTAGACTTAATATGAGAGGGGTATAACTTTTGACATACATAATACAAAAAAGTTAAGTGAAAAATAAATGAATGACAGACAAACATCTGCCTATAAAGACAGAATGAGGTAATGTTTAAAAGCTAAAAGGATTAGGTATCGCACTTGAAATCTCTTAAACATGCTGTGTATAAAACAGCTACACTGAGAGCAAAGAAATGTTCATTGAGTTGAACCAGATTATTTTTAAAATATCAGCAAGTATTAATCAACCGCATGTTGAAGACATTTTAGAAAAGACTTTTTCTACTCCAGTGATCCCAAATGCAGACTTTATAATAGTAAAGGCCCCATGTTCTCATGCTCTATACGAGTGATTAGATAGTGGCAACTAGCTGCCATGGCATTTATTACTCTTTCTGTGTTGGCAGGGCATATTTGATTTCCTGTTGTGAAATATGGATGCATTTTATCCTGCTGCTGATAAACATGCTTATTTGTGTGTTTTTTAACTTTGCTGCAATCTTTGACCTCTTGTTATCTAGCACTTTCTGTGTAAATTCACATTATATGTTATATTGCTATACCCATGTTTTTACTACTACAATACCGTTTTTATTCTCTGTTGTGAGTCCTTTTAAAAAGTAGGACCATCTTAATCTGTTTGGATTTGGTTATTTGCTTCAGCCAACAATAATGTATATCCTAGTCTGTATTTATCAATGATATGCCTCAGGGTCATCATCTTTTGGGAAGGTGCCAGATGCAGGTTATTAATTTGTATATGCATGTTTTCTATTGTAGTTTTCACACAGCACTAACAAAAATATACTCATAACATATTTCAGCATACATGTACATTCAGGTCTACTTTATACGCTCAAAACATGAAAAACCCGAATCCAAATAGCGCGACACATAAAGAGCGAACCGCAAATACGTCGAACATACTAAAGTGTGAAATTTAAAACCTTGAACTGTCATAGTCAGCCAACCCACCACCCGCAACACACTACCTACCCAAACACAATAAAAAAAACACATACATACACTAACCAAAACCCTACTTCTAACCCTAAATGAAAGCACCAAAACCCTACTGCTAACCCTACACTAAACCCCACATACACAACTATCTATGCACTATCCTTAACCCCTCCCTAACTCTAAGGTCCGTAACTACCGCACACTTCCCCTATGGAGCTATGCCCAAACAAACTAAATATTTCACACACATACACTTAACAAAACCCTACACTAAACCTTACATACATTACCTACACAAAACCTTACATACACTACCTACCTATGCACTTACCTTAACCCCTCCCTAACATCCGTAACTATTGCACACTTATCTTACGAAGCTATACCACAGACGGGCCAACTATGCGAATTCAATATTTCCACTTTCGCTGTTTCATTCGTTCGATGTATTCACGGTTCACTCTTTATGTGTCGCGCTATTTGGATTTGGGTTTTTCAGCTTTTGAGTGCATAAAGTAGACCCATACATTCAACTAAATTCATCACCATGCTTGCCTATCTAGAGGTTAGTTTCAAACCAGTTATACCTTCCAATAAAAATAGCAACAGAAATTCACCTTTCATAGAAATCTATATCATACTTTCATTTGCCACCATTAGTATTAAACCATTATGCCTCTATGCTGTCATTTCCCTTCTTTATTTGCTTTCTGATCACCTTTAAACCTAACCCAATCTTTTAATTCCCTATTCCCATGCCTCTAGTACCCCTAAACTTACCCATTTTCTTTAAGTATCTATACCATACCATTCCAAGTCTTTCCTTTTCTAGTTCAATCCATTCTAGAAAAAAACGTTTTTACTTTTACAAATTTTCAGGCTTTAAATAATTTACAAATTCTTTAGATTTTATAACTGTTATGTGCTTTCTAAATTTTATGAGCTTTATGGATTTTACTGTATGGGATCATCCGGGATACCTCTTGGCTTCATCCAATAGCAGCAGCCTCATACACCAATACCACCCCAACCTTTGTACTTCGTGTGTCTCTTTCTCTTCTGCCTGATCCACTTCTCCTTAAGCTTTTCTTCCACTGGACTACCATGTAGAGTCTTTGTCACCTTGCTCTTTAAAACTTTCAGAGTCTATACCTTAAAGCAATACCACCTGATATTTACAAGCCCATTGTAATCTTTCCATTAGAACATCCAGTTGAAAATTGCAGCTCTACCCTCCCTTCAATTGTTACCAAGCAAACCTCTCAGCACCAAAAATATTTTTTTTCCTGTCTCTTTCCATATAAGTCATTCAAAATATTCACCATCTTTTGCCATAATCAGTGAATACTTGCACAACTCTTCCACAGAACAGGAAGTTATTTACTATGCCTTCCCCATGTCTATATACTGTCATATCTTACCACCCATCTCTTTAATCCATTTGTGTCCTATATTATTTGTGCAAAATTCTTAACTGCATATGTGATAGCACTTGTCGCATGCTTTCTCAAAGTATATATTGTACTCATTTTGTATCTTCCTTAATATACTTTCTTAAATAGTTAATTTCCTACACTGCTTCTTGTAAATCATATATTTTAAATCCCCACCAGTCTTTCCTCATCTCCATTTATTTTTGCCCCCCCACACTAATCTCTTTAATGTCAAATTTTCCTGATCTTTTACTTTAACTTTCTTAGTCCTCTTACTGAGCCTCTGTAGGAGACAGTCTCTCTTTCCAATGCCATATTCCTTTTTCCCCACCTTAAACTCTAACAATTCTGCTGTTGTGCTTTCTGTCTTTATGCCTCTCACATACTTTATGTTTTTTCCCTTAACCTTCCAACTTTTTTCACAATATCCTCTCCACCTTCCTAGCTAATTCATGTGCAATATTTATTTGCCATATGTGTAAATTAAGGTCCCTCCTTGGATATCAGACAGAGATTTATTATGAAATTATCTCATTGTATCTGATCAGAGAGTTTACATTATGATATCCATTTATGTTTATACATGCCATTTCATAAAGATATACTTGTTCTTTGTCACAGTTTAAAACATCTACCCACAATGATAGACATGTTACTCTATGAAATGGCTATGTAACGATGCAACACTTTTTAGTTGGTACACCTTTTAGTTGGTACTAAGGGAATGATAAATAGCTATCCTTGCATATTAGGAATGCAAGGATTGCCCTTAGCATCCTGAATACATATGATTGCAAGACGTTTTCAATATCACCAGATCAATACTGAATTTTCCTCAATCTAGAAAGCAACATTTTGTGCATAAATTGTATTAATTGAGATGACAAGCTGCACTATGCTTTAATGGTTAGTTATGCATGATGTATGTAACAAATGTGCTGCAACATGCCTATGTCTACTCTGTTGGGAATTATTGGATCCTCATAATTTCAAGTGGTAAAATCCCAGATAGGCAAAACACTCTTGGCACAATATCCTGATTGGGTTTGTAGTATTTAGTATTAACCCCTATGCATCCTTACCAGTCTTATGATAAAATCAAAGTACTTGCGGTCATTCACCTCCATACTGAAAGCAGCGCCTGCTGCAGAATGTGCACATTTTGAGATTTATGTACATATAATAATTTGAATATAGTGCACACCTCTGGCATATTCTTTGGTATTGCATATGTGCTAGCTTGTATTCTGCAGTTTACATCTTGATGCTGTAGTGGACACAGAGTGATGCTTTGCATCCATTTCTGAATCTCAGACTATTGAGCAAACATTGAATGGGGCTTCCTACATGGGTCAACTGGGTCATAAATGTTTTCTAGAATTTTCATTTAATGGTTATGATAGATAATGTTGTTTGGGAAACTTCTCAATAAATCATCTGTAATACTTTCTTTAACTTTAATAATATAAAATGGCAAAGGCACCGATCACTGATAAAAATAATAGCTTCAACATATGTTGTTAAAGGCAGAATAGATTACATGTAAGCACCTGTCTTTAGAAAGAGGTGAGCTTTACTGTAATAAATTATATTAAACAATGGTAACTAAAACATGATGCAAAATGATAGTAGCGCATTTAATATTTTTGCAGCTGTGTTATCATTACTTATGCAGTCAACTCACCAATTGTAGTGCACACTCCAACAAAAAATGACAGGTTCCTGCCACCAACCATGGTAATTTCACTTTTGTTTCCTGAGCATTGCTTTTCAGCCCTTCTGGATTTTCGTGCTGCCCAAATTCCAGTTGCTAAAATGATTATGTAAAAGATAATTACTGCTATCAAGCCAGGTATGTTGACTGCCATTTTGCATTGAACGTCTTATTCAACTTTCCTGTCAAAGCCTGCAGAATTGTAGAAAGAAAAATAAATTATCATTTTCAAATTTTAGTATTCAAAAAAATTATTAACATGACAATGTACGTTGTATTTTCAACTGCATTTTTAAGGGTCATGTGTTTTACATTTTTAACAACCAAGACATTTTCTGTAATTATACAACAATGTGCATTTTTATGGACAACACAAAAATACAATAAGGCTTTGTGTACTATTTAACATACTTATTTCAGAAGGAATGCAAGTGTAGTTTACTTGTTGCTACAATTAAAGATGCACTGAATGGCAGCAGCACATTTTCAACATTTCCCAATGCTTAGACTGAATCCTTTCTATTAAACCTACATGAATTATTTTAACAAAAAACAACCAGCAATGATACAATGTCCACAATTCACCAATAACCATTTACATGGATAAATTAAAGGAAAAGGCAGCAGAATGCAAATAAGCACTGTGGAGTACCTTTGCCCTTTATTCAGTCTTTACCATAAAAGTAACTCATTTAACTCGGTCCCTGTTTAAAGAGCAAAATGTAGGTTTTTTGGAAATATCTGTCCTGCTAACAATTCTTGCTTATGTACAATATAGCGATAAGTTGCTTGTGCTTCTGCTTGATCTTGTGTTTGTGTTACTACTAGATTTCCAAATATGCAGTAGATCATGTTGTACTGCTACTAATGTATTTATATTGATGATAGAGGGCATAGGAAGAAAGAAGTAACATCAGATTTTCATACCTGTTCTGGTTAGTACAATTTAGTCCTTTATAGTAGTCACAATTTATGTTGTTTATTTAGTCATTTTTTTGCACATGATGTTTGGATTTGAGGTGATCATCATTAATGACTCCCGGCAGTTTGATGTGATAGACTAAATCAAATGACATGCCTTTAGATTACTTCTGAATAAAGGGAAATTGGAGGGTTGTGGCAGACTTGATGGAAAATATCATAACTGATTTTACTTGGTTAAGCACAAGGCTGTTGTTGTCATGACAGATTTCTACAGCTGTAAATGCTTTCTATGTAACTCCTTGGCATTTGGTCAGGGCAGTGGCAGAACTGATGATTATGGAAATGTCAAAATTTTGGATAAGTGAGGAATGGATGAGCACAGATGACAGGTCACTGATAAAGATGTTAAAAAGTAGTAGTACAAGTATACAGCTTTGCAGGACACCTGCTGTGTGAGACAAAAAAGTGGCAGAGATTTTAGATAATCTAGGAAACACAGGAAGCATGTACCCAATATGTTTTGGTGATGACCAGTTGTAGACACAGAAGGGCATACTATATTCTATCATGGGTCTGACAAAGGAAAAGTGAAATGGAATGATGAGCTTTTTGGACCAAAAGAGGAGATGCCTTTGGATGATGTATAAGTCTTTACAAATGACATTGTATGCATAATGATTAAAGGAGGGTTTGTTGCTTAGAAAGGTGCATAGGTTTCTATTGGCAGTGTCTGTTTTAAAGGGGATGTCAAAATAGCTTAGCAGTACAAACCATATGACAAATCTCTTGGAGGTTAGCATGTCATTGTTAAAATACTGAGTTTTAGCAGTAAACCAATTGGCAATACAGCAAGTTACATACCGATGTATATTGTCCTGTGGTTTTCCCAGTGATGCATATGACAGTATATTGTTGTAGGATTTAGACAAAATAAAGTAAGTTGTGTGTGCAGGGTTACCTTCATCTTTTTCTTGTTTACCCATTTCAAAGAAGTCATCTAGGTTGAATAGGCATGATCTACAGATTACAAAACTAAAATAGTTTGGGTGTAGAGATTTTATTTCCTTATGTCCCAGTTGAAGCTATTCATAATAATAGTTTCAAACATACTTTGAAAATTTTGGTGAAGCTGATAGGTCCATAGCTTCCAAAGATCATGGTGAGACCTTCCTTGTGGGTGACCATTATTACAGCTTTTCTCTAGAAATCCGGTATATATTTTTTGGTGACATAGTGTTTGAATAGTCTAAGTGGGCTGGCAATTATGGAGTTTTTCATACTGACAAGGAAACTTCCTAATATGTTGTCTGGACACTTAGGGCTGGTCATTTTTGTGCTGGTCAACATGTTTAGTATCTGTTCAAAGGACATTTCTGGACTGAAGATAGTATGGGCTGCATAAGCTGCACTGGGAAATTTAGAAGTGATGGGTAGAAGTCAGAGCTAAATTATGTCAATTATATCCTCAGAGACTGAGCGGTTGATGCCATTAGGAATAAGCTTAATTCAAAACTTCACTCCCCTTTCCCTGCTTACCCCATGACAGCCCTAACACCTGTCCTATACCCTGTATCTCTAAAGAACAGGACATGAACATCCTTTCTAAGGTCAAAAACACAGCATCCATGGTACCTGATAACACCCAAGGCTGCACCATACATGGGTTCAAACAAGAATTAGCAACGCCATTGGGTACTCTTTTCAATCATAGTCTAAGCACTGGCTTCTTCCCAGCTGAATGGAAAAAAGCCATTGTTATCTCCTTGTATGAAGGTGGTGCTTCCACTGACCCTGGGAACTATATACCTATTAGCCTGACTAGCCTTATCTGCAAGGCTGTGGAGAGAATCATCATGGACCTTATCAACAAAGACATTGGTAACCTCCAAACACTTGACTCTACTCAATTTGGATTTGTTAAAGGGAGATCATACCTATTAAACCTGGTGGACTTCTTTAAGACAGTTACCAAGGTCCTTGATGAAGAGAAATATGTGCATACAGCCTACCTAGACATAGCCAAGGTTTTTGACTCTGTCCCCCACTCAAGTATAATTGACAATGTCACCCAGCTTGTATCAACCTTTATATCATTAGATGTGTCACTAAATGGCTCACTGATAGAACCAATATAGTCAAAATAGGGAATCCACCTCCAACAACAGACCTGTAACCAGTGGTGTTCCACGGGTCTATATTAGATGAGCGACCATTCCGGTGTTCAAATCATAGATGGTTGACATCATATGATCGAACGTTGGAAAGGTCGAAGGTGAAAGCCAATGGCTTTTCACTCGCAGAATGGGAAATTTTCCCTTTCTGCACTGAGGTGCATTCTCGGAGTTGGTATATTTAAGTGGGGGGTGCAGGGAGGCTTGCTCCTTTACTCAGAGTGGTAAGGTACATTTTTTTTTATTTTATTATATAGTCGATGTTTCGAACTTCGCTCATATGAGTTCGCTCATGTGAGGTTCAAAGTTTTGAAACTTTGACTATATAATATAGACCCATGTTCCACAGGGATCAGTCCTGGGACCTCTACTGTTTGCAATCTATTTCTCCAAACTGCTAGCTAAAACTAAAGATCTGTGGCTGACAAAGTTTGCTGATCACTGCAAACTGGGAGTGGTCATTGAATCTCCAAATGAAATCAACATCTTACAAAAGGGTCTTGCACAAACAAATGACTGGTGCCAAAGTCATGGCCTTAAACTCAATGTAAAAAAAAATGTACTATCATCCCTTGCAGTAAGAGTGATGTTCCTGTTAATTACCACATCAATAACACCCTAAGTATGCACTCAATGGTGAGAGACCTGGGCACACAGGTTGACAGTAATCTTACCTTTGATCACCATGTCTCTACAGTGTTAATTCTGTATTGCTCAACTTATAAGTAAGAGCATTGTCTACAAAAAAAAGAAGTTATAACCTCCCTGTAATCTTCCCTCATCATGTCAATAATTGAGTACAATGCCCCTTTTGGTATCTACCTTTCCAAGTATCTGCAGCAATTGGAGAGACCACAAAGGTTCCTCACAAGGAAAATTCAAGGTCTTCAGCATCTGTCCTATGAGGATCATCTGAATCACTTTATTATGTTTCATACAGACTACTCAGAGGCAATCTCTGCCTTGCATATAGGGCAATCTTGTGACCATGCTTTATTGGAAATGCTGCATATCCGTAAATCAAATGGTACATGGGTTACTCACTCTAAAGACCTTAACCTGATATGTGACATTAATGAAAACCTGCTGAAGGGGCAGATTTGACTCTCAGAGGTTGCCACACCTTTGGACCTCATTGACCCTCTTCAAAAGCATTCTGGACAACTGGATGAATAACCATAAATTCAGCCCAGGGGTTCCACCTATGTCCCTCTTAAACAGAGGTGACGGATGCTGATCATGGAAATAAGGCTAAAACTTGTCTAGGCTTGTAAGGGCCCTAGGGTCATTAGCCTAGTAACCTTCTATGATCCTATGATCCTATATAATTTCTAATGATTCTAACAAAATAAAATCATGATAATACTATTACTACTACTACTAATAATAATAATAGTTAATACTAATACTAGTACTACTACTACTACTAATAATTTTAACTTTTGCTGAAGTAACAACTTTTAGTTCTTAATTCACTTTGCAGGATGTGATCTAACTCTTCTTTTATTAACCCTTTGAAGTTGATTTTAGGATACTTATATTTTATAATTCTTTTTATGGCTATACGTTTTTTTTTTGTGTGTTAAAGTTTATTAGTGTTTGAGATACTCCAAAGAAGTGTGCTTCTAAAAGTGGTGAATAGGAACAGACGTCTCCATGCAAGAGCTGAAATTGGAATAGGAATTTTTGAGTATGTGCAGTGGTACTTGCTACAGAGTCATTGAGAGGTGGGGGACTGTGGAAACATCTGACGTCAGCAGCAAGAGCAAAGAAATTGACCTTAGACAATGACCTGTAATGGACATGTGGTGAATATTAGAACATCTTGATATATTTGACCAATATGGGTTTCACAATGGCTAGCAAAATTGGACAGGGGCTGTGCTGCTGAAGACAAGATTGAGTGTATTGCTACCTCCAATGCTGGAGGATATTATTTGACTGAGGAATTTAGAAGGGATAGTGTCAAGGCAATGTCCCATTTGCTTTTTGAAATGTAGATGTGACAATTAATAAAAGTCTCCTGGAATGATGGTGTTTGAGTCATTGTAGATGTACTCTGTTTTATTAAGATATGTGTGACACTTCCTAAGGGTTATGGACATGCAATTTCTTTACTGTCTTGCATATCATAATTGGTCCTTTTTTTGCTTTTACCTGATTTGTGTTGTGCTTTATTTTATCCCTTTATAAAATCTTGTCACTGGTGACTTTGTAAGACTAGGTTTCACTTAAATGCAATTTGCTAGCCATTAATACAATATTCTCATTGCATAGGCATAGAAATGGCAGCCATATTAAATCAGACATTTATGTTCATTTTACATTTTACATGTAGTTTCAATAGAAAGGAATGTTTTAGTAACCTTTAGTAAAGAATACTGATAAGAACAAAATGTGCTAACAGAATGTGCAATACATTAATTATAATCAGGCTTGGGAACCAAGATTAAAGTGGAATGTATAACTTGTTGGAAATTTACAGGATTTTGGTATTAGGGGAGATACTTCAGACAGAAGTTAGCTAGTGTGGACTGATGCACAGAAAATAATTGCAATGCAATCCATAGAAGTTTGGTACAGACACTTACACTTGAGAGTGAGTTCAGAAGTCAAATCAAATATCCGGCATTGCAGAATATTAATTATTAAAAAGGGATAATTCTGAGTATAACGAGTACAGAAGCTACAGACATTATAATTAGTCTAGTTCAGTTTATCAGCACTGTTAGTAGAGACAATAAGACTTGATTTTGTTGACATCTATCTCTACTGTGCATAAGAAAACATTCTTGACCAAACTACAGTGTATGCAGACTTTTATTCTGAAAGGTACACGAAGATTAGGCACATAAAGTAGAGACTGGCACTTTTTCAGAACAATTCTGGATAATTAAAAGATAAAGACATTCATTCCAGCCTCATTCCAGTTTCTTCCAGTTATTTCCCATTTCTTCCAGTATTCTACAGTACGTTCAATTCTTAAAAACTTAGCTATAACAGTTAAAAGTATTTACCAAAGTGTTAATGGCAGATTTACAACAGTGAGATGATTGTTTCTATCCATCCTTTCGGAAAGAGACTGTTTGGGTATAAGCTGCTATAACTTTATATGTTAGCTCACTGGAAAAACTGGAAAAATGTTTCATAACTCAGACCTTAGCAATAGACTATCCAGTCAGTGACAAAGTGTATAGCAGACACACAAAAAGATACTCTCACTAAAGAGGTGAGGTGGCAATAAGCCCCTTCTTGGGAAATACTGTGTGTGTGTGTGTGTGTGTGTGTGTGTGTGTGTGTGTGTGTGTGTGTGTGTGTGTGTGTGTGTGTGTGTGTGTGTGTGTGTATGTTTGTGTGTCCATGTGTGTACATTTGAGTAAGTCCATGTGTAGACTTGTTCACATGTATATCTGTAAAATTTGGTTAGGTCTCAGTTATTGATTGTATTAAAAGGAATGTCTGTTACTGAGGTATGGGTAATACTAGGTAGCCACTCAATGTAACCTTATTCTTTAGCAATACAATGTCAAGCTTATCTGGATGTGGCAGATTTTGGTCATATGCAAAGGCAGTAGTGCACATCTGCAGTAAGCTTTTAAATCCAGTTGCCCACTTGCATGGAAAAGACCTCCTAGACCACCTATCAGCAAATATTCTCCTCAGCGAACCGAAAAGCACTCAACAAAAACAACACCTAATACCACATATATAGTTCACTCAGTGCAGCCCCAAATACAAAACCCATAAGGCAAAGAAGCACACTTTGCATGACTCTAGTCATAGCAGACTCCACTGTAAGACATACTGATACCCCTCTTACCAGGATGAAAAATGAGAAGATAATGGTTATTTTTCTATCTGGAGCCAGGATATGCCATATTACGCATTCACTCATGTCACTGCACCACAGATAACTGTATGATTCCATCATAGTCTGTGTAGGTGCAAATGACTGTGGCATATCTCCTAGACTATATGAACAGAGATATTAGAGATCTCTCTGACTATGTGTGTCAGACTGGTATGTGTTTCTGGTATCATTCCAAGAGAATCCAATATTTGTCAGCACGAGAAAATGTGATTTACAGACCAAGTTGCTTTGCCAAGGATGGTCCGCACCTGTTCACTCTACACTTTAGAATACTAGCTAGAACTTTACTATCTCCATAGAGCCTTATTTAAGCAATGCCAAATTGACAAACCTATTGTCATAGTAAAATCAACTCAAATGAACCTCAAAGTACTACTGCTTAATGCCAGGACCTGAAACAAAAATCTACACTCCCTCCAAGTCCTACTCACCCATAAGAATATAGATATCTGTGCAGTATTAAGACATGGTTTAAACCCACAGACAGTACCCTTGCAGTGAATGTTTTCAGTGCCTTCCACACTTTTAGACCAGTAGCTGCACAGATAAAGGTGAATGTGTCTCAATATACATGGATAACATGCAACCATATAGGTTGGTTAAACAGGATGATACACTGGAGTTTCTTCAAGAGCAGATCACCATAAATAAAATCCCATGTCATACCTAGTAAAACATAGGTCATGCTTGAAGTTCCACAAATCTCATAGTGTATATGTACTGGAGACACTGACCATCCACCTAACACCTCTTCACCAGTTAGAAGATATGTCCACTAAGGGTTCCAGCATACATGCCCTCATGCTCATAAATATGGAGAACACTGCTCCTCCAATGTCACATCCTCCCTGGTAAGGTTTGACCATAAAGCTGTCTTCTTTGAGTTCAAAATGGCCTCAATACCCACAGTAAACAAAGTAGCAGTTTGGAACTATTCCAAGGCAAACTGCCTTTTATTAAGTAATATATGTCAAAATTCAATGTCTCTCCAAACCCAAAGAACACAGCAGCCTATGCTTAATTGTTCATAGAAACTCTGTACAACCATGTCAATAGCTGCATAGAGACTGCCAGAAGTAAGCCCAAAACTAATTCCAAAAACAAATGACTCTGGTGACTTCCCAAATTAAACAGGTCTACTACAAAAGAAAAAAGTCATAACTAATATCAGGAAGTATAACTACCATAAAGATAAGAACTATCTCATCAAATGAAACTGAGATCTAAGAGGGCTAATTAACTCCAACAAATCCAATTTCAAGGTCAAGGTAGCAGTCCAGGGAAAAGTTAACCATAAGGTCTTTTTCAGCTATGTCAAATACCATAAAGGCAGCACACATTCACTGAGCCAGGAGATATAGTGAATCTGCTGGCTGACAAATTCATTTCCAAGTTTGCCCCCCCAACTAACCCCCAGCCACCCTCCAAGAAATACTTTAAACATAACACCCTCCAACTATAAATGGAGAGGATGTCCTGGCTGCACTTGCTAAAACCAGTAACACAACCTCAGTAGGCCCTGGTAATATCCTAGTATGCCTTGTGAATAGTCTGAAGTATGACCTATAAGAGTCACTAGAGTCACTATTTAACTATAATGTTAAAGCTGGCTTTGTGCCATGAGAATGAAGGACTGCAACAGTCATCCCTGTTCATAAGGGCAGACCATCAAAAGATCCAGGAAACTATTAACCCACTAGCTTACATGCAAAGCCAATGAAAAAAATTATCATGGATATGATCATCAAAGACATAGAAGACCTTCAAACACCTGATCCATCCAAGTTTGGCTTTGTCAAAGGAAGGTCATGGCAAATTAACCTGGAGGACTTCTTTGAGAATGTCATGTCAATAAGGAATGGATTAGGATAAAATGGTGCCTACTGCCTACCTTGACCTGGCCAAGGCATTTGATGTAACACCCTACTCGGGCTTTGTTAACAAACTTACAGAACTAGGCATAAACCCCTCCATAATGAGCTGGATAGATAGGACCCAGGAAGTTAGGATTAGTGCGACCACCTCCAAAGAGACGCTGGTCATAAATTCATATGTGTATACTAGGCTAACAACCAATATGGCCTTTATAAGCCTAACAGTGGAGTCTCTCATGGCTCTGTGCTTGGCTTGCAAATCTTTGGCAACTACTTCTCAGAAGTCAAGGCAAATGTCAAAGGTATCTAGCTGACTAGGTTTACAGATGCTTGCAAACTAGGAGCAGTCACACAATCCTCCAAAGACACAATCATCTTACAAGAGGGTGTAACACAGACAAATGACTGGTGCTTAAAACTCAATGGTATGAAATGTATTATAGTACCATTTGGGAAGTCAGCCATCCTGAGAAACTATGTCAATGACAAAATAGCACTAAGAGTTGACCCACTAGTCATGGATCTGTCTGGGAACCCATATAGATAGTAATCTGGCCTTGGACCAACATGTGTCCAAGGTAGACAGGAAATCGTTCTATATTGCTCAACGTATAAGAAAAGGGCATGGAATTTAGGCCCGGGGAAGCCATCATAATACTGGATTTGGCTTCATCATAACACCAAACACATAACACCAAACACATCACACATAGCAGACAACACACCAGTGTCTCACAATCACAGCCCATGTGCAAAACAATAAACAATCACAGCCCATAAGGAATAACAATAAACCACACATACTAGTCATTGGCAACTCAATTGTGAGACACACCGATGTCCCCCGCACTAGGCTCGACAAAGAGAGGGTCATGGTCAGTTGTCTGTCTGGTGCCAGAATCCACCAAATTACGCATGCACTTAAGTCTCTCCACAACAAGACTCTGTTATTGTCCATGTTGATGTGAATGACTTCAGACGTACCTCCCTGGACTGTATTAAGAGAGACATGATTGAGCTCTCAGAGTATGTGGTCCAGGCAGGTATGACCCTAGCCCTAAGCAGCATCCTACCTTCACCAAGAATGTTACCACAATACCAACAAAAAATAATAGACTTCAACAACTGGTTTAGTTTCTGCTGTAATTTCAAGGGGATCCAGTATTTGTCTGGGATGTCATGGTTGACAGGTCTCATTGTTTTGCCAGAGATGGCCTCCACCTTTCACCACTGGGATTCCAGATTCTGACAAAGGCTCTCACCTCCCCCATTGTGCCTTTTTTAGGGAATGTCTCAAAGGCAAAACTTTCAACATAAAAGATCTATCAAAATAGAAAATTGAAGGTCATGCTGCTAAATGCTAGGAGCCTTAAACTGGAAATGCACTCACTGGAGGCTCTCCTTGCACTGGAAGATGCTGATGTCTGTGCAGTCACGGAAACTTGGTTGAGGGCTGTGGAGAGCACCCTTGCCTTACCAGGCATTACCTCATTCCATACATTCGACCCCAAAATGAGGTCAGAAAGACTAAGGGTGGTGGAGTATCTATCTTCATTAAGAACAGGCACACCTCCATACTGGTCTGCCAGCATGATGCACTGGAACTACTCCAGGTGCAACTGACAGTTGGCAAGACACCCATCCAAGTTATAGCCAGCTATAGACCCCCTCCATGACTCAGGACACCCACTCCTCTTACCTGGATCTATTTGACTCCATCAATGTACCCCCTAACACCCTGATCCTTGATGACTTCAACTACCCCACTATAGATTGAGTGAACTATCCCTGCACTAATGCACTCACTCAACGATTCCTTGACTTCATCAATTCTAGTGGACTAGACCAGCTAGTCGCATCCCCCACAAGGGTAGATAACATTTTGGACTTGGTTCTTACCAATATGGATGACCACTGCACCACTCCCATAGTATGTTCTTCCCTGGTGAGATAAGATCATCGGACTGTCTCATTGAAAATTTCTATCCCACCCAACTCCCCCAGCTGAAATCAAGCTAAAAAACTTCTCAAAAGCTGACTACAACCTTCTAAGGGAGGGTATCTGTAGCTTCACACCACCGCCCCACTCAGAGGATGCAGACAACTATGCTGAACAGTACACTAATGCAGTATACAAGCACCAGTACAAGTGTATGGACTCAGCCATACCCAAGAGAACTAAAACCTGCTCCTCAAGGAAACACAAACCTGTTTGGTGGACATCCTCTATCAACAGACTTTACTTACAACAAAAGGAAGAAACTGTTGTCCAAGCATAAAAAAGGAATACATTCCAAATTGGAAAAACTCCCTCCTTAGCCTCAACAAGCAAATTAGATTACTAGTAAAAACCTCCAAAGCCAATTATGAATCAAAACTAGCCTCTGTAACAAAGGGAAACCATAAAGCCTTCTTCAGTTATGTCAGGAACTTTCATGGCAAAGCTCAGGTTTGTTCCGAATTAGTACTTAACAGTATCACTTACACTGATCCTGTTGACTTAGCCAACCAGCCAGCAGATAGTTTCAGCACAAACTTCACCCCCCACCCCCCAAAGGCCCTATTGGTATCCCCGATACTTATCTTGCACTTCACATCTCCATAGATCAAGTGTTAAAGGCCTTATCCAAGGCAAAGAACACAGGTTCCATGGGACCTGATAGTATCCCAGGATGTATTCTGCATCATCTCCAGCAAGAACCAGATTTACCATTGAGCACCCTATTCAACCACAGCCTAATTACAGGATTCATTCCAGCAGAGTGGTGAACTGCCATTGTCATCCTCTTGCACAAAGGTGACGCCACTACTGACGCTGGAAACTATCACCCCATTAGCTTGTCAAGACTGAACTGCAAAGCCATGGAGCGTATTATTATTGATCTCATAAACAAGGACATAGGCAGTCTCCAAGCATTTGACCCCACCCAGTTCGGATTTGTCAAGGGCAGATCTTGCCTGTTGAACTTTGTTGACTTCTTTGAGATTGTCACCAAGGCCCTGGATGAGGGAAAGTCAGTACATATAGCTTACTTTGACTTGGCCAAGGCCTTCAACACAATCACCCTGCTTGGGCATCATTGAAAAGCTAACACAACTTGGCATAAATCCCTATCTCATCAGGTGAGTGACCAACTGGCTCACAGACAGGAACCTCAAGGTCTAACTAGGCACCTCCACCTCTGATAGCAGACTTGTAACTAGTGGAGTGCCCCAGGGATCTGTCCTGGGACCCCTACTGTTTGACATCTACTTCTCAGTGGTCCAGGCAAAAACAAAGGGCCTGTGGCTGATCAAGTTTGCAGACGACTGTAAGTTGGATGCTGTCATTGACTCCCCTGATGATGTTAACATACTGCAAGAGGGTCTCACAGCAATTAATCTCTGGTGCCAAAGTCATGGCCTCAAGCTAAATGCAAAAATGTATCATCATACCATTCGGCAGAAACATGGCCTCTACTGATCACCATATCAATAGCAACCCCCTAAACACAAAACCTGTGGTGAGAGACCTGGATACTCAGTTTGATAACAATCTCACATTCGACCATCATGTAATGGCAGTGGTCATAAAAGCCTTTTACTTGGTTTATCTCATAGTTAAAGGGATTGCATCCAGAAAAAAGGAGGTTATTACCTCTCTATACTCCTCCTTCATTAGACCAATAATTAAGTATAATGTCTCACTTGGTATGTACCTCTCCAAACATCTGCACCAACTAGAGAGGCCACAGAAAAACCTCACAAAGGGAATCCATGGCCTCCAACACTTGTCATGTGCAGACAGGCTCAAATCACTGTTGGTCTACTCGGTATCGTACAGATTGCTCAGAGGTGATCTGTGTCTCACCGACAAGGCAATATCAGACCATGCCCTACTAGAGATGCTCCATATCCATAAGTCTAACTCCTCACACATTACCTTCTTGAAAGGCCTGAATCTAATATGTGACATCAAGAAAACCTGCTGGAGAGACAGGTTTGTCTCAAAGAGGCTTCCCCAACTCAGGAATAGACTTCCCATACACGTCAAACAGAGTACCTCAATGACCCTCTTCAAGTGCAAACTTGATGAGTGAATGGGAAACCACATATTTGTCTCAGGGGTTCCACCTGTGTCTCTCATTGACAGGGGTAACAGGTGCTGACTGAGGTTTCCTTTTGGGGATAAACTCTTGGCTAGGCTTGTAAGGGACCCAGATTCATTAGCCTAGTAACCTCCTATGATCCTATGATCATCAAGTATAACTCCTCCTTCTGCATGTATCTGACCAGACACATGCAGCCACTGGAATGTCGGTAATGGTTCCTTACAAAAAGAATATAGGGCATAGACACAATATCCTATGTGGGTCACCACAAAGTCCTACCTCTATAGTGAGTTTCCTAAAGACTACTGAGAGGTGATCTATGCCTGGCATACAAAGTATCCTTGGACCCAACTCTGATGAGCAATTTGTGCATTTGCAAAACAGACAGCATTGGGACTATTGATCTAAAGACCACTCAATACATCTGAAATAAAGTCTCTTTCTAATCCTATTATAACAAAACTTGGGTCCGACATCTATGTCTCAGACAGACAGAGGAAGTCAGTAAATCATGTAATAACAAACTCCCATGCCCACTATAAACATCTAATACATATAACTTATGTTACACAATTGATTTGCAGTGCTAGGCTTATAAAGGCCATAGTGGTTATTTGCCTAGTGCACACATATTAACCTATGAACCTTCTGCTTCATTCTTTGCAACTAACCCATTGCCCTTGCCCATTGCCAGGTCTTCAAGTTTCTCCAACTGCCACAGACTGTCTTTGTTCTAATGTTGGGTCAGTGCAAAATAAAAGGCATCCTGACTGGAAGGGGGGGGGGGGGTTGTTACTGACTGCTTCCACCTGGATATTTTTTTTAATTTATGACATCCCTGTTGGTATCCCCCATTCCATCCCTGCATTCACATGTTACATCTGACAGCTACTGCCATCTATAGACCACATCTCCCGATAGGAATGCCTAGATGAATACAGTCCCTGAGTTGGGCATGCCCATGTATACCTGCCAGTTCCTCTGAGTCCCAAGGTGCAAATTAGACAAGGGTGGCCTGTAGTGTAGCTAGGTCCAGAAAATATTTTTGAGAAATTTTTTGCCACATATTAAACTGTCAAAGTTTTGTATTTGCCTTTCTGGTACTTGTTCTGCAAACTAAATACTTGATTTGGATATCGTATCATCTGTGAATTTGTTGTGACTTATATATTCCACTGTGCAAGGCAAGCATACCAGTACCAATACATTAGTACTTGTTGCAGATGGACACCCCTAATGTATGTCCACCGTAAACAAAAGAGAGTTATTCAAAACCATTATTATATTATGCAGCACATGCAGCATGCTTTTGAAACAGAGAGGTTTGCTATTACTATGTTGAAAGAGGATATTCCAGACTGGATACTGCATGTTTTTCATGAAAGTGAAACAAGGTATACTAACTTTATGATGTTGAGTGCTGTTCCTGCAGCAGCTAAGAATGTTAATATTTGTAATTTGAGTACTACACCTATTTAATCTGAATTAAAACACATTCATGTGGCTTAAAAATAGTATCAGATGCCAAACAATATTGGAAAGCTGTCATTGGACCTAGTATTGAACAAATTTCTTCTGAAATATTCTACTATGTATTTATTCTTTGGGTCATAGTTTAAAGGCTATATGCTCATCACATTATCTTCATAATAGTCTTCTCTTAGTAAAATCTAGTGGCCAGTTTAATCTATAAATATATTTTCACTTTTCCCAGCTGGATATTGATTTGAGTTAGTTTTAATAGTGAACAATGTTATAAATGCACATCGCAATATGTCATTTAGCTGATTACTTGTTTGTGCAACTTACATTACACAAGAACAAAAATAGTTCCATCAAGCTCAAGATACAGTATATGAGGAATTGTAGTAGTACTAACCAGGAGAGTACTAATATGTAACATTTTTTATATGGTGCCTTTAGGTAAATTATCTTTTATTAGTTTTCCTGTGATGAGCTTTGGAAATAGTCAGTGAAATATAGTAGTAAGCAGAAGCATCTATTGTTGGGCTAGCTTAAAGCTATGTGTTTATTGAAGTATAACATTGCTACGCTTCAAAAAGTTAAATAGGGGCAAGACATGACAAACTTTAATTTAAGATGATTTTGGTTAATTAGATGAATGGTATCTGTGTTAAAATGTTAGCAATTTTACCTTTTAAAGAGACATTGTTGATAAAATGCAAGGTGTTTGTGGAGTTTCTATAAATAAAGTTAGAATTTCTTATCAGAAGTAATGCTTATTTTCGCATATCTTATAGCATGTGTCTTTTGATGAGTGTTTTAATTTTAAACAAAAGGCTCTATAAAAAGGTTATACCATCCACAGAAATTAAGCCAATTTTATGAAAATGCATAAGTACTGGGAGGCATTACCTTTAACCTCCTCCCCAGTGTGTGGATGAATGATTAATGAATTCTCCAGAATCTTTGAAGAATCTACCCCCCCAATAAATTTCTTGCATACCCTAGAACACTGTCTGTAGTTTTGAGTTCATAGTTAATAATTTATGAAGAAAATCCAGCCAGAAGTTCATTGCATGTTGAGGAAACTAATTCTGCTTAACAGGTATCAAATTAAATGTTGTCAGTTCCATGCTGCTGTATAAAATGTATTGAAAGTGTATGCTGCATGACTTTAAATAGTTTGACCTTATATGAAAAATACACCCATCGTATATATTTATCATGAGTCAGCATGAGATTCTGAAGAGGTTAACTTACCAGTAAAAGTGTTGTTCTATTTGTATGTATAATATAAATTCTAATAATCTGAATTGTTTGCTAACTGTGGCAATGTCTGTGTGATACAGAAACATTTGAAATTGTTAAAAGATCATCTGCAATAAAATATATATAAAACATTTCAAAAATAATAATGCTTTTTATTGAGTTGCTCTAAAAAGTAAAAAGTAATAAAGAAGACAGACAAGCTGATTTCAGAAAAGCATTTCAGGCTGGTGTTGTTGATTGTGATAATGACGTACCAGAAGAACTAGCAAGTAGCAAGAATCACAAAAAAAAAAACAACCATGCATGCTTTTCTGAAATCAGCTTGTCTGTATATTTTTTGCAAAGTTTTAATTTTTTTTTTTGCTATTTTTTACGTTTTAGAGTGACTCAATAAAAAGCATTCTTTTAAAAAAATCTATTTTTTTTATATTTTTATTATTTGCTTTTTAGTTTTTAAGTAAAATACAACAGTAATTCTGTATTTATGTTGAATTATCAAGGTTTATTAACAGTAATGAATCAATCTTTCCCTAAATATGTATTAACTAAGTAAATAGTCAGTCTAATTGCTTAACCTCTGCATTTCCTCTAATGTGTCTTCATTGCAAATGTCTCCCTCAATTAAGTGTCTTGGATGAATTTCATCAATCTCGGATTCTTTGACTGACATACATCTGCTAAGAGAGCAAATTTTTGTCCTGCAGTGAATTAGTCCAGTCCTAAATTTATGACAGCTGTTTGGATAGTGCTGCCCTGCAATTTGTGAACTGTGACCATGTAGCATGAAACCATGGGGAGCACTCATCTTTCTACTGAGCCATGACCAAGTTTTGCATCAAACACATCTATAATTGGTTTTATCCAATGAATTCCAATATTGTTGTTAAATTCTACTTTTACTCAAGGGATATTCTGTTGACACAGTTAGTGCTTACACCAGCCTTGGAATTCAGTATCTAATAAGATGCCCATGCAGCCATTCACAAGACCCTTTGACATATCAACATTGTAACACAGCATAACACAAAGTCCTCGGTAAATGGTCAACACTTTAGGCACTCCCACAATTCTGTTAATATCTGAGGGAATGCTCCATTAAATGGTCAGAAGCATAGATGATGAACTTGATACTATTCATTACAAGTTCGTTGTGATGTTAGACCATCTTATTAGTTGGCATGATGCTAATTGCTCTCTCAGGGGCAAAGTCACCTTCTTTCTTGCTTTGTTCAGCTCTTCTCACCAATATCTCATATTGTCCTGGTGTCAGATGATCCTAGCGAAGATTATCTAGAAGGTCCACGAAAGTGCAATCGTTTTTTTGTCTGACAACTACTTTAAGCTCACAGAAGTTGAACTGGTGGAATAAATGCACTATGCACTGCATTTCATCTGGTTGTACAAAAATTGGGTGTCCAAGAACAAGAGGAAGCTGCATCAAATCCCCAAACAGCAGTATGTTCACACCACCAAACAGGTGGCTATTGCATTTAATTTCTTCTAGACTGAGATTGATTTCATAAAGTAATTCATCACAGAAATGTCATTAGTTATGAAGAACCTTACATAATACCATAGATGTGACATTTGTTCAAGCCAAATACAGGTTAATTCCTTGAATTCAGGAAACTTATAACTTCTTTGAACAGATAGCTTGAAGACCTAGTACAATGTCTGCCCACCAATTAACAAGGCTGCTACACCAGTGTGTACACACATCCATAAACAAAGTCTGTGTTTTTGTCAAGAATTCTATAACCTTGACACATTTTCTCAGCGACCAACTTCAAAGTATATGATTTTCCAGTTCCAGCTCTGCCTCTTACTAATAGTCAGATAGGTGGGCAATTTTCAGCTTGAATCTCTTGGTGAATTTGTGATTTTGATAAATGTGAAGACTCTTTTAGTCAACATTTAAATTTTGCTGATTTTGGGTGAACTTTTGATCAGTCATCTGTAGCCTTTGATTGGTGTCAGGCAATTTAATGTCTATATACTCTAAGAGAGATTCATCATCAGATCCTGCACCATGAAACATCTGAATATGCTTAATGGTAGTTTCTAATTCCTGTTCAAACTGATGGGTTGGCCAAAATTCCTTTCAGACTTGTTGCAGTTCTTCTGTCCTTGCTTCAAATACAAACTGAAACGGACCCAGTAGACAGTACAGCTTCCGCCCAAAGACAAAATAGGCAGCCACAAGAGTACAAAAATTTATTAAAGTGAAGCGCTTTTCGTCTGCTCGACTAGCAGACTTCATCAGACAAATACATGTGCCATTAATTTTAATTTATACCTATGATGACATCATTAATGGTAAAAAACGAAAACTGAAACAACAGCATATTCTTAAACGACCCTTAAAACTACTACTAGAGGAGTCCGAATTAAAGTGGCAGATCAGGTTGAATGCTTATGCACAACCAGGCCTTAATGATAGTTGCTCGATTAGTAGCATTTTAAAATTAAAAAGCCTCCTAAGGTAGTGCTTTGGTTTCCTGCTAGGCTACTTTCACTGTTAGCGAGTTGGTTATGTTTTTATAATATGTTTTTATTCAATACTTATGTGTTCTCTATTTTAGTGCTGTGGGGTTTGGTTTCATTGTATTCTTCTACTTACTTCCTATCTATTTTATTATTCATAATTAGTTTTATTTTTATATTTTTTATATATTTTTTAATAATAACAATATTCAGATAATTAGTTATTCTATGATCAACACTAGGATATAGTCGTTTAAGAATATGCTGTTGTTTCAGTTTTCGTTTTTTACCATGCTCTATTGGCTATAAGTTAATTGCATTGTTGCCTATTAATGATGTCATCATAGGTATAAATTAAAATTAATGGCACATGTATTTGTCTGATGAAGTCTGCTAGTCGAGCAGACGAAAAGCGCTTCACTTTAATAAATTTTTGTACTCTTGTGGCTGCCTATTTTGTCTTTGGGCGGAAGCTGTACTGTCTACTGGGTCCGTTTCAGTTTCCTGGTTTGCGTTTGAGTAAGATTACTTGCTTCAAATACCACTGCACAGCTTGGAAAATCTGCTAAGAGTTCACATTCTTCTCTGAATGGCTTGTGTAATAGTAGCTGATTGTAGAAGTACGCTTCTAGATCTCGAGATATGGAAAACGTTGGGGTTGTGATGATGGCAGATTTTGTTTGCTTTATCATTTTTGTTTTGCTATCTGTAAGTGTTATATAAGTCAATTTTTACTGGTTATTGAGTTCATTGAATAACTCATCCGTGCCTTCATATTGGTCAATATTTTGCAATTTTACCATATACGCTGGCTCATACCACATTGCAAACTTGAGTAGTAGCCATTTCTGTAGTTTAAGAAGTTGCTTCATATAGTGGTCAATTGATATTTCACAGAAGTAATTTTTGTTTGAGCTGTTTGTGAAATGAATTATGTTGTAATACTTTCCTTCTACTCAGCTGTAAATTGGCTTTGTATTTCCTATGGTGAGTATAAAAAGTATACACTACATCTGAAAACATCGTATTGTCTCTTTTCTCAGTAACAATGAACTGTTCAAGGTTCTTATGAAAAAGATGAAACCCCAGATATGTGCTGAAAATAATTCAATTCATCAGGGTTGTTAAGGAAAATTTGAAAAACTATCTATCTTATACTACAGCCTTCCAAATACACACAAACATCACTAAAACACTGACCTGCGAGAGCTGATTTTGTATTTCATGTTGCATATGTGGAGTGCACACTAGCAAATGGACACTTGTCTGTGATTAAACATTACTGTTCATTGAGGTGAGAATTCACAACCAGAGTGAAAAGTATGAAGAAACTTTAGTGCAATTTTTATATAATTTCTCATTATTTAAAAACTGGGCTCAGTGGTTTTTGTGAAAGGCCCAGTGATCCTGTTGGGCCATATGCTATGGATAATTGCTATGCTTTGTTCCATGGGTACTGTGTAAGTTTTTGAGGTGATTTTTTGAAAGGCATACTCATTCCAGAAGAAGACTGTGACCAGAGCACATGAATATTAAATGGCAGCTGGTTATTTCAGGTGTGTGTAATTTTTTATTGTAGAGAGATTGTGAAACGGTGACACATCACTGATTTTAACTCCTATAGTGTGAGTACATGTTGAGGAAGCATATAGGTGTGTGTGTGTGTGTGTGTGTGTGTGTGTGTGTGTGTGTGTGTGTGTAAATATATATATATATATATATATATATATATATATATATATATATATATACACATATATATATATTTGTGCATATACTGTATTTCCTCAAAAATAAGACCAGGTCTTATACTCTTTCCCCCGACGACATACGCATTAGGGCTTATTATCAGGGGATGCCTTATTTACCCCCCCCGTACAACAATCTACATTTATTCATTTATTCAAAAATCGACATTTATTCATGTACACAAATCGACATTTATTCATGTACACAAATCGACATTTATTCATGTACACAAATTGACATTTATTTGGTACTTTTCTGTTATTTGGCAACAGTTCTAAGTAACGCATTAACAGTTGTGTGAGAATTCTACATAAAGAGTGCAACAAACATTTCAACTTCAGATTATCTACACCTTGGCTTTCACAGTGCAATATTTCAGGTTTAACAGAAAGTGCAGAAAAATCTCAATACATGTGTAGTGGAGAAGAGGAATAATATTGAAAGCAAAAGCAATCCATTCTGTTGCTCCAATAATGGAAAAGTTATTCAAATAACTACTACTGCTAACCAATGGCAGTGTAGCCCAAGTAATTTAGACAAAAATAGGTGATTTCTGAGCAACATTTAGGCCTTTTCATTTCAGTTACTGTGTGTGTGTGTGTGTGTGTGTGTGTGTGTGTGTGTGTGTGTGTGTGTGTGTGTGTGTGTGTGTGTGTGTGTGTGTGTGTAGGTGTGTAGGTATACATAACATATGTCTGTGCTGGTGACTGGACAATGGCTGATGTTCTTGTGTGTATTTGGAAGGCTGTAGTATAAGATAGATTTTTTCAAATTTTCCCTAACAACCCTGATGAATTGAATTATTTTCAGCACATGGCTGGGGTTTCATCTTTTGCATAAGAACCTTGAACTGTTCATTGTTACTGAGAAAAGAGACAATGTGATGTTTTCAGATATAATGCATACTTTTTATACTCACCATAGGAAATACAAAGCGAATTAACCAGAGGCGATGTGTGCCTTGCCCATAACCACCCTCTTGCTCTACAAAACATTTCAAGGAGGGCAAGGCCTGTAGGCCCAAGAGTATGTTTTATGCTAGCCATCAGTTTGTCTAAGATATGTTTGAAGGTAGACAAGGGAATTACACTGCTTGATGTGCATAGGGAGTCTATACCAGAGCAAGGGGGATGTGCTGAATGATGTCTTCATTTTGTTTGTGTAATGCCCAATGTAAATTGAGATCTCTTGTTCTAGTGTTGGCTAGATTTTTTGATATATCAAGAAGAGGATGCCTTGGATAATAGGGTCCTCAACAGCATTAAAAGCAAGGCCAAGATCTTTCCTCATGACACTATAAGACATGGAGTTCAGGAGGAATGATTCCATCCTTTTCTGATTACTAAGATGTTTTGAGTCCCAAGATCCTTTTTGTTAGGAACCTCTGTTTTCTTTTTATTTTTTTTTTCAAACATTTGGATGTGTCTAGTTAGGCACATGACAAAGGGTGCACTACTCTGTACAATGGGTCTAACTACATCAGAGAACAGAGGCACTGTAATATCCATGGTTTTATATGAGATGCCCTTTGTGATTAATTGTGATCTACAGAAGGATATTCTGAATGCAGTCGCTCTATGGCAATTGAAGGAGATGGAAATGTCGACACAGGTGTCCAAGTCCTTAATCACAGACTCAGTGGAGACTGGGGTGTCATTTATGCAATAGATAAGATTTTGCTGTTTTCTGAAGGAGATGATACTGCATTTCTTAGCATTTAGTTTTAGTCCTTTTTTAGTGCACTAAGAATTAACGTTTGCTCTGTTTGAAGAGTATTAGTAGCATTGTACTGACAACACACCTCTTAGAGTTGACCCAGTAGTCAAGGATAACACTGCAATCATATAGAGCAAAGAAAGAAATCAGGACTTGCATTAAAGAAGCGGCATGTGTTCCAAAGATGTCTCTGAAAAAATGTGGGTCATCATCTACTTATAACATTTTTGCAAATGCTTGGTTAATTGGCTGTTCATTGTTAGTGAAATAAATAACTCTTTACCCAGCAAAAAACTTGGCTCATCACTAACAATTGCTTTGTAATAGCAATTTCCTGCAAAAGGAAACTCTCTTACTGTGTTTGAAGTCCATTCATAAGGTGATACAACTTTTGCTTTAAGTGCAGCAGCTATGCACATAGCAGCACATTGATAACGAAAAAACAAAACAACCAGGAAGCAGGGAGAAGCAACCAAACAGGAAAAGTACACTGTTGGAAACAGGTGCTTGACACAATTCTTTTAGCGTAATCCAAATTTATTAATCCACTATTTCTCCAAAGACTTCATCAGAAACAAACAATCACATAATGTCCCAGCCATATTTAAACCAAATTTGTAAAACAGTTAACCAATAGGAAAACACTGATCAGCCACAGCTGAGCAGCCAACCGAATTTGCCACTCAACTTCCTTCCTTTCAACTTCATTCTTAAAATCACCTCCCCTTAAGTCCATATGTACCCCGTCCAAAATAGAAAAAATAAATTTCTTAAAACTGGAACATTTTATAGAATGTTTATACAGCGCATTATTCTCATCATGTGCCGTAATAGCATATACATGTTCCCTAATTCTAGTACCCAGACTTCTGGTGGTCTTGCCAACATAAAATGACTGTGCATGACGTACATAAAGCAACATAAACATCCCCAGTAGAGGAACAATCAAATCTATGCACTTTTATAGTTCTATTACAATGTGATAAGTCTAATAAGGGACCCTCAGAAATAAACCTACACATCCTGCACTTCAAACATTTGTAAGTACCAAAGACCTGATTAGTAAAAAGTGTTATAATTTTCATCCCTGAACATTCTAACAGATGTTTAATGCTTCCGTTATTCTTTTCTACAAACCTGATTCTACATCATACTATCAAGGTATTTTAAAGAAGTTGTGAAGAAAAAATAAGGCAATGCTGTAAGAATAAATCTAAAAATATGTTTTTAATTTAAGTCAGAGTGAAATTAGAGCACTAAATGATTTAAAGAGTTTTAAACATCTTAGATATATGAAGGCAGATAAGGGGGGATTGTCATAATGACACAAGAGAGTTATGTTAATGCAATTGAACAAATGCTCAGCAATGAATTAGAATACACAGAGGTTAGAAAATTTGGTGTGTTGAAATGTCATAGGAATGTATGTGACAACTTATATGTTATTAATGAATGCTGATATTAATCTGGAATTGTTCAATTTTTTTGCATATTGTGAACCAAAAAAAATTGGTGTACTGTTTGGTATCCCTACATTACATAAAAACTATCAGAATCCCCCTTAACTCCAATAGTTTCTGTGTCTAGATGTAGTGCAGAGAATATTTTTCTGTTTCTTGATTATGTTTTTAACCCATTGGTAAAGAAACTGGAATCACATATTAGTGACTCATGGGATTTCCTTAATC
This sequence comes from Protopterus annectens, assembly GCF_019279795.1. Taxonomy (NCBI): domain Eukaryota; kingdom Metazoa; phylum Chordata; order Ceratodontiformes; family Protopteridae; genus Protopterus; species Protopterus annectens. Next base: position 809,176,148 of record NC_056735.1, on the reverse strand, counting down.
AAATTAGAGAATTTCATGTGAGGACAGACATTTCTGAGAATACTCTTTCCTTTACTATGATTACAGTGGATATTTCTTCCATTTATACGTAGAGTCTTGTAGAAGAAAGGTTAGAATTTTTAAGTAATTTTTTACAAAAATATGGGCACTACAACACACATCAAGTATATCTATATAGAACTTTAATGGATATAGTGTTAGTGAATAATTGTTTTATTTTTAACACTAAATTATTCAAACAAAAGAAGGGGGTAGCAATGAGGCAACAGTAGCCGCCTCCTTTGCTAACTTAGTTTTAGGATGGTAGGAGAAGGAATTGTCACCACACATTTCTATGCATGACAAGATCTTGATGTACTGCTGTTTTGTCGATTATTTTTTTTTTTATTGTTTTAGAAGTTGATTTTGATTTGAATAATTTTATGCTAGAATTGAATAATAGTTGTACTTTTCTGGAATTTACAACTTTGGTCTCCGTGTGAATTTCTTTGAACATAGACTTAGAGTGGGATGGTGCCAAATTTATTTCTTGAATTCACAAAAAAGAAACTTTTAGTAATAGCTATGTCCACTTTAAAACTGGGCATCCTATGTACATTAAAATGAACATTCCACATGGCCAATATATTACAGCCTCCAGGATGGTCAGTGATGACCAAGATTTTTTTAAATTAAATAGAATTCATTAAGAAGTTATTCTTGGAAAAAGGAGATAGCTTGGACTTAATAATACAGTGGATGAAATCATTAGTGTTCGAACCAATGAATTTCCATCCATTATTATACATAGTTTCAATAGTAAACAGATTACCAATGAAGCAAGAGATGAATCTTTTAACTCCCATTTTCCTTCAAGGTTTTGTTTGGACATGATGGTGAAGTCCATGACCATTAAAAATATTGTCAAAAACAATTGGAAAAATGTTGCTAGGACATGACGACCTGGCAAAAGTAGACCCCAGTTTGAAGAAACAAAAAATGGAAACATTAAACAACTGCTAGAATTTTCAGGGATGAAAATTATAACACCTTGTACTAATAAGGTCTTTGGTACTTACAAATGTTTGAACTGCAAGATCTGTAGGTTTATTTCTGAGGGTCCCTTCATAGACTTATCACATTATAATAGAACTATAAAAGTGTCAGGTAGATTTGATTGTTCCTTTATTGGGGTTGTTTATGCTGCTTTATGTACATCATGCACAGCATTTTATGTTGGCATGACCACCAGAAGTCTGGGTACTAGAATTAGGGAACATGTATATGCTATTACGGCACATGATGAGAATAATGCACTGTATAAGCATTCTGTAAAATGTTCCGATTTTAAGAAATTTCTCTTTTCTGTTTTGGACATGGTACACATGGACTTAAGGGGAGGTGATTTTAAGAATGAAGTTGAAAGGAAGGAAGTTGAGTGGCAGATTCGGTTGGCTGCTCACCTTCCTCCTGGTTTAAATGAAACTGCAAACATCAAATGTTTTTTAAAGTATAGAAAATCTGTCATTTATTCTGTTCGATGCATTAAGCATTAAAATCAGTGTTTTCCTATTGTTAACTGTTTTATAAATTTGATTTAAATATGGTTGCAACATTATGTGGTTGTTTGTTTCTGATGAAGTCTTTGGACGAATAACAGATTAATAAATTTGGCTTACGCTAAAAAATTCTGTCAAGCACCTGTTTCCACCAGTGTACATTTGCTGTATAGCAACACATTGACTACTAGCCCAAATATTAAAGAAGGTCATGCCCTGATGCAAGGTTCCATGTAAAACTTTAGCACCATTTTTAGCATCCTTCCAATAATTCAATGTGGAATTATCAACCAGTATATGTACTTCTGGCATGCGACAAAGTTGCTGGACATGAAAACACCAAGAGATGTCAATTTGTTCATCTGCATATAAAGAAATAGTCACTTTGAGCCAAATCAAATCAAAGCTGATAGTATTTTATCAAAGTCCACTCTCAATTCATGAACTGTTTTTATGTTGTCTAAAAGAGAAGTGATCATAACCATGTCACATTCATTTTGGTCAAGGAAGTAACTGAGTAGGCACTTCATGAACATCCTGATAGAAATGAATTACCTGTCCTTTTATAGCTGGCTGATCCCAGTATTGAGTTGTTGTGAATGATATAAATTAATGATGTTCTGATGCACAAAGATTCTGTAGGGCAAATGATGCTCATAGAGAGTCAGTTCCTTGATGATATCTGGAACACTCCCTGGATCTATCTTGTTCCAATATGTGTTGTCGGAGCTTGGTGACATCTAATGCTGGTCAGATGTGTTTTATGTTGACCACAGGTAAAAAGCAGATCTTTGGATAGTATTTCAGATGGCTGATATTGTAATGCATGAAGGCTTAATGAAAATTTACTGACTTTTTGCACTTAAAAAGGATACAACAGTTTTCTTCGAATTATATACAGAACTTTGGGAAACATCCAGATTCAGTTAATGTACTGCAAAGTTAAGTTTGATTTATGAGCCTCAGTGGTCTCAGGTGAATAGCTTCTTCCCTACACTTTTGCTCTTAAACACAATTATCAGCTTTCTGCTGAATGGCATCTTCTTCACTTTTGTTTAGTAGATGCCAACCATGAGCTTCACGGTCAGCTACTCTTCGACAGTTGGCTTCTTCCAGGATCTCATTAAGACTGCACTGATGATTTGTTTGGCATTGTGCAGCCTTGTGAAGTTCAGCATCCTCTACACTTTGGTTTTGCAGATAACAAGTACGAGATTCACAGTCAGCTACTCTTCAATGGTTGGCTTCTTCCACAGGCTCGTTAAGTCTGTGCTGATGTTCTAATTGCTGCTGTGCTGACTTTGAGATGCTCAGCTTCTTCCTCATTTAATTTTTCCTGCTTTCAGTGTTTAGCCTGATGATCCTTTGCTTTTATCATCTCCTTTTTTACAGACTTAGAGCTTGTCATCATCATTTTGGTGCTTTGTCATTAATGCCCTTTTTGACTTGAGTTTTTCATCCATTGTGGAGTACAAACTAAGTCCTTTCTTAAGTATTAAACAGTGACTGAAGTCAACAGAGAAACTGCCTTTGTCAAGAAACTGTAGTTTAATGCAATATAATTAAGGTGAACAAAGTATTGAGGAATGTGAGAACAGGAAACTGAGCAGTAATTAAGAATAAGCCCCACTGAAAGAAAAGTGACAAAACGACAGGTGTGTGTGTGTGTGTGTGTGTGTGTGTGTGTGCATGTGTGTGTGTGTGTGTGTGTGTGTGTGTGTGTGTGTGTGTTCATGTGTGTGTGTGCATGTGTGTGTGTGTGTGTGTGTGTGTGTGTGTGTGTGTGTGTGTGTGTGTGTGTGTGCGCACAGACTAAGTATACATATGTAGAAATGTATATACTTTCCCAAAGTTTTCAGCAATTCATCGTCTGAGGATTGAAAATTTGAAATTAAGGAAAAGTAGCCAAGTAGATTATGCAAGTTTGAGCACAAACACCAGTTGTCCTTTTACAACAATACAATAGGAATGTTCCTCAGTGATGGTGTGGCAGTTCTGTACAGACATTTTTCTGCATATATCTCCACAATATCAATAATTCTGTATTGTTCCTCTCTGTATATTTCACAAACTTTCCAAAAAAAATGTAAAACCTTTTTGTTTCAAGCAGAATCTCACTTTAAATAATATTTTTATTTTATCCATTGTAGTAAGAATCTTTGTGTTCAACATCTTTGTATCATGTATAGTAAGGGTTAAAATGTGAAATTGCATTGCAAGCAAAGAAGCAAGTTAAAATAAGCTGTTTTTCTTGTAAAGAATTTGCTGACCAAAGAGGAATGCACAGATGTTACCTTGGTCCAGGCACAAGCTTATCTTGTGACTGACCTCTGACCATCTAAGGCTCCAGTATGTGAATTTATAGCCTTGACTGAAATTCCTTGTCTGGTTACCAGTTACTGTGTATGTGCTGAGAAGGGTATAAAAACCCATGTGAAGTGTACAGAAATTAGACTGCTGACATACCATGTACTTTGTAGCATGTCTCCATGCATGTAAAATAAACCTTTTTGCTTATTTTTATCTGCGTGATTCTTCCAGTATATGTTAAGAGTATTAAAATCTTTTGACATTTCTGGCACCCAAGAACGTGGGGCCACCTCTTCACGGTACGAATCGCATAAGAGGGACTGAAAAACCTGTACAGGAGGGGAGAATGAATCTCGGGCTCCCTTGAAAGGAAAGACCTCCGACAAAGAAGTCGTAAGTAGAGGCCAGTCACTCTTAGATTCCGTGGGATGGTGACGAACGGGGCGGAAGATCCGCAGTAAGGTAAGCTTTTACATTTATAAAAGTACTTTTTTTTAAGGGACTAGTCATAAAGGAATTTCTTTTGTTTAAATTTTACAAAAGACCGGTAGAGATCTCAGGAAAAGGAAACAGTTTTTCTTTTAAATAAGAAAAATGGGAATAGGAAGCAGTTGTTGTGCCAGTAAGGGCTGCTTAAATAAAAGGACTGAAGATGAGGAATATATGTTTAAATTACATCCAAAAAAAAAAACTTAAAATACATAAAAAAATGAAAGACAAATTATGGGTTTAGTGGTAACTTAAATAGATCAGAATGTCAAAATTTGGTGAGAGATCTGCGTAGGGACGCAGGAGGCAAAGTTAAAAATCAAGTAAAGGTGGGATTCCCTCAAGCACAGAAATGGTTAAAAGAAGCTAATAAGAAACATAGGGAACAATTTTCGAATAAGGAAAGTGGTGGCTCGAGTGCAAAAGGTGCATTTTTTGTCCATAAAGAAGATGACGAGACATCTGTTGTCTGTTGTAAACCGACAGCCCCACCCTTGTATCCAGAAGTCCCTAAAGAAATGGTCGGTCCACCCCAGTATCAGGAAAAAGAAGCAGAAAATCAAGAAAAGGTGTCCTCCGTAGTTTTACAGGGGCAGAGAAGCAGGGAAAAATACCCTCAGTAGTTTTACAAAAAACAAGCAGAGGAGACTCTGGAACTACGTAACCGTAGTATAGACAAATCAGAGTAAAACAAAAGAAGCTAAAGTACATACCCTGTCCACAGACTCATATCCCCTTACATGCAGAAAAATATCTTGAGGAAAAAGAAAAGAAAACAGGCTCAAACCTTTACGGTGAGCGCGGATGGAACACTTATGTTAATATAAGCTCCGTTCAACAGAGGTAGAGGAAGGGGACGGGGTAGAGGCAGAGGGAGAGGGAATGTAGGACATTTTGAAGATTACGAAGGCAGACAAAAGAGGGGGGAATGTTTTAAATGCAGTAAGAAGGGGCATTTCACAAGAGATTGCTGGAATCCCGGGAAATCCACTGCTGCTCCAGATCATAGTTTAGCATGACTATATGATGGCAGCATGGACGAACCGGACCCAGGTGCTGAGGTCGACTGGCAAGAGTCAGTAATACAGAATGAGGATGATTTTGAGGATGTGAATAAAGAAGGTAAAAGGGAATGTGCAGGATGGGAACATGAGATAACTGATTTTTCAGAAAAAGGTAAATATCAGGTTGTTAGCCTGACAGCTCTAGCTACGACTATGCAGTTAGAAGTACAACCAGTAATCATATTACAGGTTGAAGGGAGGGATGTAAAATTTCTATGTGACTCAGGGGTTTCTAGGACCTTATTGAAACACACTGCAGTGCCATCCAATGTGACTACTGATGACTATGTATTAGTCAAAGCGGCCGACGGCCGCATCTATAAGGAACTTTTGTCTAAACCTTTATGGTTTACGGACCCTGAAACTAATCAAACCATTAGATTTCGGGTGATTGTCTCTCGGATTTGCCCTGTTAACTTATTAGGAAGGGATTTGATGCATGTTTTTAGAACAGCAGCAGTACCAACTGCATCAGGAATCTTGGCTAAGCGTATGAAAATCCAGGATGAAATGTTACAGGTAGGGCAAGGGGATTTACATTACTGGTATAGTAATGATCTTATCGAAACAGGACCACAAAGCGTGGCCAATGAGTTAACTAACCTAGCTTTGAGCAAATATAGTACCGCTATTCAGTTACCAGAGGCTGCCAAACAACTACACTGTACAATGTATTACAGGAAAAGTGTGGGACCTGATCCCAAGTATGAGGAACAATTTTTTAAACACAAGGTGACCAGGATCCTATTACAAAATCTTTATTGGGACAGGGCAGGGAACTCCGCAGTTACTTGTAGTCTCACAAGAGACATGCAACAGCTTTTTCAAAATGCCTCAATCCCACATGTATCTGTGACTAGGGAAGAACAAACGGCATGGTATATAGTTGGGAAAAAAGTTACCGATTGGTCAAAGATGACACCAGAATAGCTGGCAGGTAAGGGGGTTCAGGTACAGAAGTTAAATTGGGTGACCCAGGCCAGACCAACGGTACATCTTCGAGAAGATCGGTTAACACCGACAGGAGGCATGCCATCCTGACTATGCTTTCTGACCCCACAAGAAGAATTGAAACTACAGTCAGTACCAAAATCCTTATGGTCCCTAGGATAGCACAACATTGGGCTAATGAAAACAGCAGGACAGGTTAAAATAACTCCAAAATCCGATTTTAGACCTCATAAGCGTCAGTATCCATTAAGTAAAAAGGCAGAAGAAGGCATTTTTCCAGTGATCACGGCTCTACTGAGAGCTGGGGTTTTAATTCCATGTACAGATTCACCGTGTAACACACCCTTGTTCCCAGTAAGGAAACCCGACGGGACATGGAGAATGGTACAGGATCTGCAGGCTGTAAATGCTGCTGTAGTGCCAAGGGCTCCTATGGTCCCAGATCCATCTGTTTTGTTAAATGATATCCTTCCCACGGATAAGTATTTTTCTGTTATTGACATTAGTAACGCATTCTTTTCTATTCCCCTACAGGAAGATAGTAGGTTTTGTTCGCTTTTACGTTTATGAGCAAGCGGTACACATACACACGACTGCCGCAGGGATATTGTGAAAGCCCTACAATCTTTTCACAAGAAATGTCGACAAACCTGGCACAGTTTCAACCAGAGCATGGCTGTCATCTACTAGTGTACGTGGACGACATCTTACTGGCTGCACCCACGGAGGCTGTCTGTGAGTCCGAAACTATTCGGTTATTGCATTTTTTGGCGAAAGAGGGACATAAGGTAAATAAATCTAAATTACAATTTTGTAAAACTGAAGTACGGTATCTAGGCTATACCATTTCAATTGCTGGTAGACAACTAGATAACTGTAGAAAAGAAGCCATTTTACAGGCACCAATGCCCAGCACAAAAAAGAGAAATGATGTCATTTTTAGGAATAACAAATTTTTGTCGTAGTTGGATTCCCAACTATGCAGAGGAAGTAAGTCCACTTTCGGAACTTATTTTCGCACTTCCCATGGCAGCACATGACACGCTGCAATGGACGGATAAGGCAATACAGGCATTTACTAGGGTAAAGCAGTTGATAGCAGGATCTGCAATACTTAGCTTCCCTGACTATACAAAACCCTTTGTTCAGACAGTAGATTGTAAGCAGGGCTTTATGACATTGGTTCTGTTGCAAACTTATGGGGATAAGTTGAGACCATTAGCTTTTTATTCTAGTAAATTGGACACAGTGGCATAATCTTTGCCACACTGGGTACAAGCAGTAGTCGCAGCCACACAGGCTGTGCAAGCGTCTGCGACCCTAGTTTTGTTTCATGACCTTACCTTATGAGTACCGCACTCTGTCGCGGTAATACTACTACAGGATAAAGTTACCTTTCTCTCTCCTAGCAGACACTTATCCTGCATGACAACATTACTATCACAACCACACATGACCATTGAGCGATGCACCACTCTTAATCCAGCCACGCTGTTACCTACAGCTGACGATGGTGCCCCTCACGTGTGTTTAGATTTGATACACTCTAATGTCTTACCAAGACCAGACCTTAAGGACCAACCTTTGGCAAATTCAGATTGGACCCTGTTTGTAGATGGGTCAGCATGTAAAAATGAGGCAGGCATTACACAAGTGGGTTATGCAGTCACAACTGAGACTACGGTACTAGAGGCAAGACCCCTCTCCAGGAACCTGTCCGCACAAGAGGCCAAATTGATTGCTTTGTCCAGAGCATGCACCATTTCCAAGGATAAGGCAGTTACTATCTACACAGATAGTCAGTATGCTTTTTCCATGGTCCATGTCTTTGCACAGCAATGGAAAAATAGGGGAATGGTTACGGCCTCAGGAAAGGAAATAACCCACAAGGATTTAATCCTTAGCCTCTTACAAGCTGTCCAACTGCCACGGGGACTGGCCATCTGCAAGTGCGCAGCTTACGAATGCCAAGGATCCAGTACTACTTGGAAATGCACTGACTAACAAAGCTGCAAAAAGTGTAGCCTTAACCTCTACCTTTGCACTCGAGACCACACAGAAGGAACTTCACCCTACAGATAAATTTGATCTAGAAACTTTACAGGTAATGCAGGAACTTAGTACAGTTCAGGAAAAACAGCGATGGGTTAAATATGGGGCTATTCAAAAGCAGGGAGTTATTGTAGGTCCAAATGATAAGTATGTCTTACCAACAAACCTTTTTAGGTATGCCTCATTAGTGACGCATGGCCCATCTCATCTGGGCCCTGCTGCTATGGTTCAAATGATCCAGCAAATTTTCTGGACCAAGGGCTTTATAGCATACGCTAAATGATTTTGTTTATCGTGCCTGCTTTGTGCACAATACCATGGTGGTGGGGTGCGGATCACCCCAGCAGCTTTTCCACTGCCTCCGTATCCATTTCACACAATCTGCATGGATTTTATTGAACTAACTCCTGTTCAACAGAAGCGATTTGTGTTAGTCATTATTGACGCTTTTACAAAATGGGTTGAAGCTTTTCCGGTAGCACACCCAGATGCACTGTCGGTAGTCAAGGCCCTTACAAATAACATTATCCCTCATTTTGGGCTACCTACATGCATCTATTCTGATAATGGCACACATTTCATAAACCAAGTTATTCAAAAGCTGGCCGCCGTTTTTCAGATCAAGTTAAAACACCATTGTGCCTGCCACCCACAGTCAGCAGGGTTGGTTGAACGCCATAATGGCATTCTCAAAGGCAAGTTACGTAAACTCATGGCCGAGACACATCAGTCTTGGATAAACTGCTTACCTCTGGCACTCCTATCCATGCGTACCACTCCCACCTCAAAAGGGGTCACACCATTTGAACTATTATACGGGAGACCTTATTACGTCCTGCAGTGGCAAAATCTTTTGCCTGCGGAATGTGAGGGGGGTGAAGAGATAGCAGATTACATGAGGAAATTGCTGACCAGGACTAACACCTCTTTAACGAATGATTGCTTTTCAGATCAGAAGAACAACAGGATCCAGGAAGTGAAACCCGGGAACTGGGTTTGGATTAAAATTGTCAAGAGGAAAACCTGGGCCTCGCCTAAGTGGGAAGGTCCATACCAGGTTTTGATCGCAACACCTACAGCAATCTGAATCAAAGAACGAACATCATGGATCCATCTGACACACTGTAAACTGGTAAAACAGTTTGAACTGGACAAAACTTGAGTTCCCCTGAGGAACACTGATTAGTAGTAATCTTGTTTTGTATGAATATCTGACTATCGTAGCAATGCAGAGAAATACTGGAAGGGAGCAGCCCTTCCCACAAAAGCATTCCAAAATAATTTTGTTACTAATAAGTGTGAGTGTTACTTTTCTGTTTTGGCCGTTTTTATTTTCAAACAAGACTAGCCAAGTAAAGAGAGATGATGCATATGCCCTGTCTTTTAATGTTTCAAATTGTTGGATATGCACGGCTATCCCTACTGTACATGGTGGTCTAATGTTAGGTACAGTCCCTTTGGGGGCAAATGATACATGGACTAATTTACTATTTGAAACTTCAAATGTAGCCTTAAAGGACAAAATAGCATTACCCCTCATGGGTCGCCAGAATGGAACTGTAAGGTTGGATGGAATCAGTGTAATGTAACAATAATTCATAACTGTACAATAGATGGGCACTGTGCAACGAGTTTCAAGCCTATAAGAGTGCTTGTTAATAGTACAGGGCTTGTTAATGACACAAGTTTCTTTGAAAAAATGTTATCTGTGTATGATCTTTTGTTTAAAGGGCTGCAAGATAAAGGAAATCACTCTGTTCCAGTCAATATTACACTTAAAGTAAATGATTGTTATTTTATCTGTGGGAGAAAAGCATACAAATGGTTACCAAGGAATTGATCAGGCAGTTGCTTTTTGGGTTATTTAGTACCAGCTATAAGACATACATTTTCTCTTCCCCAAGGTAAAATACGAAATGTACGTGCTGTTAATAAACCTGTTAATCCCGTAGGTAACGTTGATGCATCCTGGATCTATCAACATGATTTGGCCTATAGTAGCAAGAAGGGGCTATCACACATGGACTTGGGCGATGATTTTATTTCCTGGGCTGATATTTTTCCAGTGTATGGGACAGTAAAATCCATTTGGGAGCTCAGAAAACTGTTAAAAACCCTGAGCAATGCAACTTTTTCTGCGCTAGAATCGATGACGGATGAGTTAACTGCAATGAGGACTGTAGTATTGCAGAATCGTATGGCGCTCGACTTCCCCCTAGTGGCGAAAGGAGGTACTTGCGAGTGTTGTCCATTCATTCCAGACAACGAATATGACATTAACAGCCATCTGGAGATCCTACAACAAGTTTTTGAACTTACAAAACCAGGACAGAATCCATTAACTGACTTTTTCCAAAATTGGTTTGGAAATTGGGGAACAGTACTTATAAATGTCTTAATTGCTATATGTGTTGGTGCCATTACATTCCTACTGTTCGGTTGTTGTTGCATTCCTTGCATCCGAATGATAATATCAAGTGTATTGTCTGCCAATGCAACTAAAGCTTATTATTCTGAATATACAGAACACGAGTCATGTGAAAAACTGTATGAATAAAATGTATTACTTATGATACAAAGTGTTGTAAGGGGGAAATGTAGTAAGAATCTTTGTGTTCATCATCTTTGTATCATGTATAGTAAGGGTTAAAATGTGAAATTGCATTGCAAGCAAAGAAGCAAGTTAAAATAAGCTGTTTTTCTTGTAAAGAATTTGCTGACCAAAGAGGAATGCACAGATGTTACCTTGATCCAGGCACAAGCTTATCTTGTGACTGACCTCTGACCATCTAAGGCTCCAGTATGTGAATTTATAGCCTTGACTGAAATTCCTTGTCTGGTAACCAGTTACTGTGTACGTGCTGAGAAGGGTATAAAAACCCATGTGAAGTGTACAGAAATTAGACTGCTGACATACCATGTACTTTGTAGCATGTCTCCATGTATGTAAAATAAACCTTTTTGCTTATTTTTATCTGCGTGATTCTTCCAGTATATGTTAAGAGTATTAAAATCTTTTGACATCCATATTATAGTAATGTAATATTCTCTTTTCCTTCAGAATTAATGTTTCTTACCTCTAATAATCTCTCTCATTTTTCTGTTTATTTAAAATATTTTTCTTTCTCGACTCCATTCTTTTTTCTACTTGTCTATGTATGCATGTATGTATATATATGGTTTACTACTAAAATGTTGCCGTGCAATTGCACGGCTATGAAGTATTCGAACAACAGCTGTTTGAATACTTCATATGTGTGCAGGTTACATGAGCGAACATCATATTTGCGAATGGACTGTGCACTCGCAAATATAATGTTCGCTCATGTAAAGGGATTGTAGTACAGTGCGGTTAGGCAAATACATCCCTTTCCTCACTGTAGTGGGATCTCAGAGTTGGAATATTATGTTGGGGGGGTGTGGGGGGTGCAGGGGGGCTTGCCCCCCTGCATAAACAGGATGTTAGGTGTAGGGATTAGGGAGTTACATAAGGGTGGCATTGTTGTTAATGCCGTAAAATGTCGTTGTCGACATTTTCAGCATTAACGACTGGTTTTCAACAGTAGAGACGTTTGGTTAATTGCAGTTTTGGTACAACACTTCGCTGTTTTGTACAGTTTTTTTTTTTTTCGATATATTGATAGTAAACCTATATAAATATATATATATATATATATATATATATATATATATATATATATATATATACATATAGATATATATATATATATATATATATATATATATATGTGTGTGTGTGTGTGTGTGTGTACATTTTCCATGTTGCTTCTAATAGACTCCACCAATAGGTCAGATTCTGTAAGGAGGTTTCACAAACAAAAATGTATCCTACTAACCCTTTCTTTCATACTTCATACATTCCATATCTACATTTCATGTAAATGTTTTTTAAACCTTTCCACTGTTTTATGAAAATGTCCTTTTCTGCTATTATTGCCCATACTGCATTATAATCAGAGATGTTATATACAAAACATACATACCTGGTGTACTCATTCAGCTTTTTATGTCACTTTATGAATTATTTACTGAACAGAAAAACAAATCTCAGCATTAAAAGTTCATTTCCCTTTAAACACAGTGCTTTACCAATTCAAAAAGATCACAAGTTAAGCAAAGGAAACCTGACCCAAAACAGAATTGTAAAAATTGTACTACTTCCCATTTAATAGTAGTTGCAAGTCTCAGGTGAGCGATATTGTAATGGTAACAGCAGGTGTGAGTATCTGGTGAGTTTTCTGCTACAGCTTGGATACTTATGCAGAGTAATTATCAGTTTAATAATGTTGAGCAATAGTCTTAATATTATTGAATTGACTGGCTTGAGCCATTTTGCCACAATTTTCACATTTCTTGTTGACTTAGGGATCTACTTCATGAATTTAGAAATAGCAACACCTTTGTAGTTTGGGTAACATTCATTAATGTTTTCAGAGTTTGTATATATCCCAGTCATTGTTTCAAATACTGTCTCTAACACTGATCACCTCTCCCATTCTTCCCCTTAAGTACACACACACATGCATGCACACCTGAGCATACCTCTCATCTGTCCCCGAATTTGAAGAATGTCCCTGATTTTGCCCCATATTTTTGTCCTGTCCTCTGGTACGCTACTAAAGATTGCAGGCAGTACATAGTGCAATCATTAGAGTTTCTTACTTCTTATTATACAACAAAGTATATTGATGCAAACCCTTTTGTTCTCTTAGCTTTTTAAGTAATATAAATTAGAGTACTGTTTTAAAAATGTCCCTGATATTAAGTTTCTGTCCCTCCATTATTTTGGCTTTGTCCAAGATTCTTAAACAAAATTTGTTGAGAGGTGTGCACAGATGACATACAAGCCAGGTGTATGCATGTATGTACAACTCATGAAATGGTTTAAACAATATGGCAGCAAAAGCACAGCGCTTTCATCCTGGTGAGCTCTTTTAATTATTCAGTAAATCTGACAAGCACATCATCCTGTTTTAAAGCCTCCACACTTATTTCTGTGTAAAATGAAAATGCTGCTTATGTTCATTTCAGCTTTGAACCTTTTTGCATTTTTGTATATCACATTATGTGCTCTTAACAGACTGGCATATAAAATGTTACTAGTGGTTATTTCTGTGGATATTAATTAACTTACAGGAAGCATCAAAGTGCATGTTCATGAGAATGTGTGTGTGAGTGTGTGTGTGTGTGTGTGTGTGTGTGTGTGTGTGTGTGTGTGTGTGTGTGTGTGTGTGTGTGTGTGTGTGTGTGTGTGTGTGTGTGTGTGTGTGTGTGTGTGTGTGTGTATTAGTCTGGGTTAGGAGGAGCAGAATTAAATTTTGAGTCAGAATCTGGGACTATTGAGAGGTATGCCTGCCATTGCCTTTTCATAGGTTCATAGGTAGGTACTAGGCTATCGGCCCAAGGGCCTAAGTAAGCCTAGCCAGCAAGGTTCCCTGGCTTATGCCTCCCAAGACAGTTATTTCCTGTGCCCATCGAGCAGAGCCACCAAAGTGATCCCCGGGGTGTATTTCCTATTTCCCATCCACTTATCAAGATTTTTCTTGAAGAGTGCTAATGAGGACCTTTGCTTGACATAGATGGGTAGCTTGTTCCAGAGTATGGGAAGGCTCTGGGACAGGAATCTATCCCTCCAGCATGCCCTGTTTATTGTGGTGACAAGGTTTAGGTCCCTAGAACATGTAGCTCAGAGGGATTGGGATTTCTTTAGGTGTAGCATGTCCAACAGCTCTGGGATTCACATAGCTTTATATGTCAGGCAGAGATTACCTCGGAGTAGGTGATGTGCTACAGAGTAAAGCTAGAGTTTTTTGAGACAGTCAGTGTAGGGCATCTGTTTGAGGCCAGTAATCCTCTTTGTGAGGTACTTCTGTGGCCTTTCCAGCTGCTGCAGATGTCTTGTGAGGTACATTCTAAAAGGGGCGTTGTACTCTATAATGGGTCTAATGAGTGTTGAGTAGAGGAGAACAATGACCTCTTTTTTCCTAGATGAGAAGTTAAATAAATACAAAGCTTATAAAGGTTATGAAGGTTAATTCTGCAGTTGGTTGGCTTTTGCTTTACTGTATGCACAGCTCCACCTGTAGGTTAGACCACAGTAATATGTTATTTTGTTTTTGGCTGAAGCAGAAAACAGCTCTACCTGCTAGTCAGACTGGAAATAGCATGCATTTAGCTTTTTTTTCACATCATTCACAGCTCAACCTATAGGTCTGACTGCAATAATATGTTACTAATATGTTTAGGCAGTAGGAACAATTTCTTTTTTTATAAATAGTATAGTTAGGTACAATGCATTGGTTCAACTGTGTTAACATACCCGTTGTTTTAAACCTATGTCTTTTTTTTTTTGGTGTGTGAAGGAAATGATGTATGGAGATGCAAGAGTGCGTGTGTGTGTGTGTGCCAGTGTGTGTGTGTGTCAGTGTGTGTGTGTGCGGGTGTGTTTTCGCTTAAGGCCGCTCATACTGTCTGTGTCATTATTAGAATACTTTTTATTGAATTTAGCTTTGCAAGACAGCGGCAAGACAGAACCACAGAAGGACAGAGAGAGACAGAGACACAAACCCACCTTCAATTAAAAGCATTCTAAATATAAAGCTTATAAAGGTTATTTCTGTGGCTGGTTGCTTTTGCTTGACTTTATGCACAGCTCCACCTGTAAGTTAGACTAGAATAATATGTTCCATTATTTTTGGCTGACTCAGGTAACAGCTCCATCTGCATGTCATACTGGAAAAAGCATATATTTAGCTTTTGCTTGACTTTATGCAGAGATCCACCTGCAGGTTAGACTGGAATAATATGTTACTTTGTTTTTGGCTAAATCAGGGAACAGCTCCACCTGCATGTCATACTGGAAATGGCATGTATTTAGCTTTTGCTTGACACAGCACTATCTGTAGGTTAAAGTTGATTATACGACTGGCAAATAGCATTCCAAAACGTGCATGCTAATTGGCTAGCCCAACCAGCATGCCCGTTGTAAATCCGACATATACTAATGGAAAAAGGTCCAGTCGCCCGGACTTTTTCTATTAGTATATGTCCTGATTTTTTTTTGTCTGTGTGAGCACAGGTAGCAACGGAGAAAGGAAGATCTCCATTGCTATAATCTCGCTATGTTATCTTGCTATGTTAAACTCATTTAACATAGCGAGAAAGCTTTAAAAAAGGGAACGGAGATCTTCCTTTTTCTGTTGCTTTTTTTAAAGATATCTCGCTATGTTAAACTCGTTTAACATTGCAAGATAGCTTTAAAAAAGCAACGGGGATCTTCCTTTCTCTGTTGCTTCCTCTACACAGCTCTGATGTACTGCATAAGCATGGGAACACAAGAGTCCATACGCATGTGCAATATATCAGAAAAAGCCCCAGGATAGCTGAAAACCACTGAAGGACAAAACTGAGGTATTATACAAAGACATTATTTAAGAAAAGTAAGTATTATTTTTCTTAAATAATCTCATTGTATAATAGCAATAATCCATGTCTGGGTGTGGGTAATGCTAGATTTACCCATGGTTGTCTTTGTCTGGTCACTCAGGTGAAACCACTCCAACCATGGGTAAATTTAGCATTACCCACACCCAGATGCGGGTTATTGCTTAAATAACATATTACTTTGTTTTTGGCTGAATCAGGGAACAGTTCACCTGCATGTCAGACTGGAAATAGAATGTATTTAGCTTTTGTTTCACTTTATGCACAGCTCCACCTATAAGTTATACTGCAATAATATGTTACTAATATGTTTAGGCAACAGGAACAGATTCTTTTTTTTAGATGTAGAGTAGTTAGGTGCAATGCATTGGTTCACCGGCTAGTTTTTTTTTTCAAAATTCTAACTTGTTCAGTATGTTTTTTTATTAGTTTCATTCAATGTATTAGTACTATCTAAGGTTTTTGTGCAATGTCATTCAACACATTCTTTGTACTTAATTTTGTGAACTTGTCTGAATTGTATTAATATTTATATTTTTATGTAATTTTTTGTTGCTTTTCTCCCTGGTCCTTCACTGAAAATGAGCTAACTTCTGGTCCAGTGGGCTTTCCCAGTTAACAAATGCAATAAATAAATAAGTAAATAAATAAATAAATAAACAAATAAATAAATAAACTATGTGTGTAAACATAACCACTGTTTTAAACTTACATGTTATTTTTGTTTCCTTTTTTTTTGGTGTGTGTGTGTGTGTGTGTGTGTGTGTGTGTGTGTGTGTGTGTGTGTGTGTGTGTGTGTGTGTGCGTGTTTGTGTGTGTGTAGGAAATGATGTACAGAGATGTGAGAGTGTGAGTGCACACTGTGTGTGTTTGTGTGAATCTGTGTGTGGAGGAAATGACGCACAGAGATGACAGAGTGAGTGTGGGTGTGTGTGTGTAAGAAATTCCCCCAACCCCTCCCCAAGCCATTTTTGATTATCATTCATGATAAAATCACATTTAACATGTTCCATGTTACATGCCATTGCATCGAATGAAAAACCTTCATTCTCTTGACTGACCCTACCTCACAGAATTTAGTTAAAGAAGGCATAAACAACATTATGCAATGAAGTAAGCATATGCACAGCTTCTGTACAATAATCCCAGAGCAAGTGAACCTAAACAAGAAAAGTCATAGGACTGCACATGTGATAAAATTA
Organism: Protopterus annectens; assembly: GCF_019279795.1. Lineage (NCBI taxonomy): Eukaryota > Metazoa > Chordata > Ceratodontiformes > Protopteridae > Protopterus > Protopterus annectens. The sequence continues at coordinate 809,159,078 of NC_056735.1, read as the reverse complement.
TGAAGCTACATCTTATTGTTACATGACTTGTGCTTTCAAACATTCTTAGCATGAAATGTAGTTTATAGAGATTTGTTCCTAGCAGTGTGGAAGCATTGAAGGTGGAAGTATTTTGTTTACAATATGATGTCTTCATTTCTTTCTGTACCTTTCAAAGTTAAGTTTCTGGATATTTGCCTCTGATGGTATAGTTTTAAGTACTATAACATTAGTTATATAGCATTTAAAATAGCTTCAAACAAGGCCAGGAAGTGCAGTTTTGCAGGGATTTCTTTGCAGTAGGCTCCCTGCTTTTTGAGATGTACTGTATTTATATTAAAACGTGAGATAGACAAGACAGTACATTGAATGGACTACTATAAACAGCTTCTTTCTAGTGTAAACACAAAGGGTTTATACTAATATGTAAAAAATCACGTCCTTTCTGGTAAGTCTAAGGGAGCAGGTGTTTTCTTTGAGAACCCTGGAATCAAGGAGAGGAAGAGGTGAGTGTGTGTGTGTGTGTGTGTGTGCTTCTTGTTTAAGGCCACTCATAGTAGAGTGCGTGTGTGACTGTATGGGTGTCTGTGTTTATCATTTAAGGCCACTCACAGTACAATGCATCCCGCTCTGTCCTTTTCTCGTTCTGTCATGTTTTGTGGGTGTGTTCTTTGCTGACAAGAACCTCACTGTTTTTTACACTGTCTCATGAGAGCATGACAGAACCACATAAAGACAGATAGACAGAGCCACAAGGCCAATTTTACTGTGTAATCCATTAACATTTCATAGGTAAGTACGAGGCTAGCTGCCCTTGTGGGCCATTCTAAGGTTAGCCAATTTCCTTCACTGGTAAGAATCAAACCCTGTACCTCTTTGTCTGTGTGGTCAACATTTAAACTTTTATGCCAACCCCCTTAATAAAAAGCATTCTAATAATAATAAAAAGGATCCCAGCCCATACCCAGACATTCCCCCTCTTTCAATACATACTTCACATAAAGCATTGCCAACTAAACCTCAAACTTACCTAACACACACCCTTCCATGCAGCTAACTTCCCCTACCTTAGACCCTAGCACATTTCCTTCACAAATTTCACCTAACTGCAACCTATCCAATGCATATACAGACAACTCCACTCACTTTACCTTTTGACCAGTTTCTATAACTCTCATAAAAAAGCTTTTACATAAGCTAAGACATTGTTCCTCCTCAGGTGAAAACTTTCCCCAGGAATACCTAACTCTTGCTACATATGCAATAGCATACCCAATCAACATTCTTATTAATAGATCAATAGCAGAATCCTTCCTTAACATATGGAAAATGGCACATAGTATCCCCTTACATAAAGGAGGTAATTCCAGTGAAATTACAAATGTCTGTCCCATAGCCATTATGTCTCCCCTCTCTAAAGTTTTTGAAAGATGTATACATCAACAATTTCTCCACTATCACTTATAAAATAAGCTTATCACCGATATGCATCATGGATTTCAGTCAGACTGCAGCAGCTCCACTGCACTACTGTCATTTACAGACACTGTCAATAAAGCTCGCAACTCTAATAAACTTGTATTTTCAGTATTTCTAGCTATATCAAAAGATTTGGTATGGTCTCTTACACTTAAACTTCTCATTCAACTTTCCACCCTGAGTCTATCATCTCCATCTATTCAGTGGTTCTCTAGCTATGTTGCCAACAGGAAACAAGCTGTAAAATGGCAAGGGTCCATCTCTGCATACCTTCTCACTTCCACAGCAGTCATACAAGGGTCCATCCTTGGCCTTATACTATTCCATATTTTTATCAATAACCCACATTTATATTATTGCGAAGGCATCTTGATTCAGTATTCAGGTGACTCTGCCATAATCTGCTCTTCAAACAATTTAACTCTCCTCCAAGAAATCACTCAACAAGCTATCATCTCCATTGAAACCTGACTTACAAGAGCACAACTCTTACTCATCCCCCCTCCCCAAAATAAAAGCAAACTCCTCCTCTTTACCCAAAAAACTCACACCCCCCTAACAAAGTAAACCTTTTTGGCTTGGCACTGGAATTGAATTAGTCCACCTTACCAAACCATTAGGAATCATAATAGAAGGTAATCTTAAATTTGACCTCCACATCTAAAGCAATAAAAAGAAAACTAGGCATGCTATACATAAACAAACACTTCCTGGCACACCAACAAAACTAGCCAAAACCTGCACTCTGCCATCCTTGCTCTATGGAGCACCAATTCTAACTAATTTACAGTTCTCCATAAAAAGCAAATTTGATATCTGCTACAACAAAATTGTCAAGTTTGTTATTAATTCATCCTCCTTTACCCATCACTTTACAGCTCTACATACCCTTAACTGGCTGGAACTCCCCCCTCTACCTCTCCTACATTCAACTTGTAACAGTACATAAAATCATACACAAACCATTAGCCTGCCCAGCTCTTACCCCTTTAATCAGCATATATTTCCCTAAAAGAACTCTAAGACCAGAAGGCAAACAACGTCTCCCATAAATAAATGAAGTAAATCCCCTCAGCAAACGCTATACTCATACTCAGTTGCAAAAAAAAAAATGGAACTCCTTACCTCTAACCACCAGACTTATTTCTAGCAACCCACCTTTATATGCTTACTAAAAGAGTACTTTACAAAATCATGGACCTGCTTCTGTGCCAATCCTGGCTATGTTATTCACTATACATCACTCACTCCATTCAACTTAAGTGACATCTCACAAGCCTCTCCAACCTCCTACTCCACTCCCTTCTTTTGTTTTTCTCTCTACCTTACCCTATCCACTACATCTCTACATACCTTTCTTTTACCTCTTTCTCTTTCCTCTTTACTCACCTAAGCTACCTGAAGACACCCTACCCTATTCTCTTCTTATAATCTCCTTTTCTCTCCATCTTTCTTCCTTCTATAACCATAATATGAACACCAGCTCTCATACTAAGACATCACTCAATTTCCTCTCACTGTCTACAATCATGTAATCTATAATATATCATTTAAAGACCTTATTAGAATTGCCTCATGTCTCATTTACCCCATACTAATCTATGTAATGAATAATATGACTAAAGAGTTTTTCCTCACATATTTTCTCCATCTCATGTTATAGTTTTTCATTGCACTCTACTATGAAACACGAGTTCTGTATTTTTCTCATAGCATCATTATTTTACTCCTGTGTTTTGTAGTGTAACATGATATTTTGTGATTTATAATACCTGTAGCTGATTTTTTCTAAAACAATTTTTGGTTTTTCAAATACAGTTGAAAAAATTTCATAGTATTTGTATATAACATCTTAAATAACTGTACATTATTTACATCAGCCTGACAATATATCAAAGCTCAATATATAAAATTACTTTATAGGTATGAAAATTGGATCTATATCACATTATCAAACTTCCAAAATATCGAACACCATAAGCTTGATCTTGGTAGTTCGAAATGTGATATCATCGAAAGCTCAGAACAGCAAATATTTTCCCAGGGAAACACACACAACACAAGCACACCAAAAACCTATGTCTAATGTGGGGGGGCTTTGCCCCCCCACTGCCCAACATTGGGGGCTGTGCCCCCCACACCCCGCCACTTAAATATACCAACTCCGAGATCACACCACAGTAGAGGAAATAGCGAAGCCATGGAATGGCCCACAAAATTCTTGCCCTGGGTAAGAATTCAATGTTACATGGCTTCGATATTACCAGTGTTTGCGCTTTAGTGTTCGATGTATTGCCTTTCGAAATTTTGTGTTTTCGCAGTTATGATATGCACCCTAACAAGCCAGTTAACAGAGTGTATCTGTTCAGTTATTGTAAAGTGTCAATCAATGATAAGACTTTTTTCTATGGATTGTTAATAAATGGCTTAGGATGAATCCTTAATTCTTTAATTTTGATTTCCAACAATGCTGTGGTCTTCAGTAGGCTGTAGAAGTCTTCCAAAGTTGGTATTGTGTTTGTATTCTATTTCTTCTTATACACTTCCTTGAGATTGCAAGTATTGTCCATACTAGATACATATTTGACTCAATCAAATGAGGACCTTCATATACATTTAATAATACTATTGCTTTAGATAAGTTAAATGAATCATTAAATAAAGCTTGTAAAAAGTTTTTAATACTATTCCAAAATGGCTTAATTTTAACACAGTCAAAAAAATGTGATTCCAATCTGCATTGTGTATTTGCTCACACCTCCCACATATTACCTTTTGTGGAAGAATTAATTTTAGTAATTCTATCTGGAGTAAAGAATGCTATGTGCAAGCATTTCCAATTAAAAACTTTCCAGTATTGTGTAAAGGATGTATGTTTTATTGATAATAAAATATTTGATTTAATTTCTTCAGTTAGCTTTAATGAGTGTCCTTTTGTTATATAATTCCAATATGAGGATTTGGGTGTTGTTTTATAATTTATCAATATCTTGTAAACATTTCTAAATACTATTTCCCATGTCATAATCATCATATATGATTTCATATAGGTATTTCATAAGTTTAGGTATTTCTTTAAATGAAGAATTACTAATTACTCTGCATAAATCTTGCAAATACGTCAGAATGCTTTGCATAGTTAGCCAGTCTTGCTGTGGAATTTTGTATGTTGTTTTTATTGTTTGCATATCCAGAAATTTTATTTTTTTGATACATTGAAACCAACAAACAAATCCTTTCTGTTCCCAGGAATTAATTATTTCTCTGCATATTTTATGCGGATAGCTCTTTGTAACTATGAATGGTGTTAAATGATCAAACCAGATTTTTAAATCTATATTTGCATTAATAATTTTCCTAAATGAGTCAATGTAATAATTAACCATACAAGTTTTAGTTGGCTTAGTTATGTTATATTGCATACTAATACATATGTGCCATGGCAAATTGTTTTTATCTGTTACTTGAATTTTTTTTTGTAAATCAAATTAATTTATTGATATTAAAGTTAGTAATTCATTCCAATTTGCAGAATAATTTGGACTTATCCAATCTGAGATTGTTTTAGATATTGATGCTTTTATATACATTTCTATATCAGGAAAGTTTAATCCTCCCTGTTTTCATGGTCTGATATGATGTATTAAAGGTATTCTGTTTCTTTTGGGAAACCATAAAAATTTTATTAGGCATGAGTTTATTTCTTTGAGTATATTCCTTTCTGGTAGCAGTTGTATGGTCAAAGATATATATAGAATCTTTGGTAGTAAAACCATTTTTATAAACTGTAGTTTATCTTCAAATGTTAATATTATTTTGTTCCATTTTCCACAGAGATTGTAATTGTTTTGATGATATTATTGTAGTTTTTGCGACTAATTCATTATTATCCTTGCATAACTCAATTCCTAGATATTTTAAGGTAAATTCTTATTTCCCTATAATGTGATTCCCCTTCATCTGCAATTCTTTTTTTTATTTAAAAATAAAAAAATTGATTTTTATTTATTGAAATGGAGTCCTGAAGTCCTGTAAAATGTGTCAAATATTTAATTCTTCTAATGTCTCTTTTGTATTGGATAATGTTAATAATATGTCATCAGAAAAGAACATTACTTTAGAATTGTATTGTTCATAAACATCTACTCCTTTGATTTTTGTATTGTTACATATTGAATCTGCCATTATTTCAATAGCCAAAGCAAATGGAATCAGTGACATGGAACATCCTTGTTTAGTACCCTTTGTTATATGTATAGATTCAGAGGTGAAAGGACCTAGCTTAACATGCGCTAAATTATTTGTGTATATATATATATATATATATATATATATATATATATATATATATATGTATATATATATATATATATATATATATATATATATATATATATATATATATATTCTTTAGTAGATGAACAAAGGAAGGAGGAAATTCAAATAACACCAGAATTTTGAATAAATAGTCCCTATTTAGGGAATCAAAGATGTTCTCTATATCTAAGCCAATTGTGAGTGTTAATTTATTTTCTTTATTAACATAACCTATAAGAGAAATTATCCTTTTAATATTGTCATGTAAGTGTCTATGATATATAAATCCAGTTTGATCATTATTTATTGTTTTGGATAGTGGTATTTCCGTGCTGTTAGTTAATATTGTCATAAATATCTAATAGTCATTATTTAATAATGATATAGGTCTATATGAGGTACAGAGGTTTGAGGATTTGTTTTCCTTTAGGATTGGTGTGATTAAGTAATATCTCCAAGAAGGTGGTATTAAAGCTTGTGAGTGAATTTCTAATAGAGTTTTATGGAAGAGGGATAGTATCTTTGAAGGAAAATGTTTATATATTTCCATAATTATGCCATCTATACCTGGAGCTTTATTATTTTACCCTCTTTTATTGTATCTGTAATTTCTTTGTAGGGTATGGGCACTTGCAAATCTAGTTTTAATTTTTTTGGTATTTTCTTATATCAGAACATTTTTCATCTAGATCTAATTGCTTCATATGTATATTTTCTTTTTGGAAATGTTCCATATAGTGATTTCTATATGTATCAAGAATGTCACCTATATCCGAGACATTTTTCCTTTCTTTTCATGGAAAATACTTTTAATGTTATTAGCTTTTGATTGTATTTTGATTCTTGTGGATAAATTATGTAGATATTTGGGAGAAGTGTCCAACATTTTTAGTGTTTCTAAAGCTAAACTAGTTTTATGTGTTAGAATTTCATTGTATTTATTGGTTAGTACTTCTACTTTCTTTTTCATTTCCAAATGATTTTGATTTTTTTCAGCTTTTACTGACAAACATTTGGATTGTAGCTGTAATAATTCAGAATCCCATTCTCTGATTTTTTTATACCAAGTTAGGGTTTTATCATATATGTAAGATTTTAATGAGTCCCATATCATTATTTTATTTATATCTGTGGTGTAATTAATATCTAAGAAGAACTGTAATTCAGATAATAACCAAGGTTTGAACTGTTTAATTTTAGTTATATATGCTGGAATTCTAGAGTTAAAGATTAATGGTTTATACCCATTTTGAAGTTTTAGTATCAATGAATTGTGGTCTGAAAAGGGGCAGGGAGTAATTGAGAAATGAATGATTTTAGAGTATAAGTCATGGGCAGCAAATATTTTATCTGTTCTAGTTTGGGTACCAAATCTGTGATCTTGATGGAAAAACATCAGAGATTTAGCTTCTTTAAATTTGAAAGAATCTATAAGATGAAATGATTCTACCCACTTTTTTAAAGCTTTTAATACAGCAGATGTGCACAGCAGTCTTTTATTTGTAGTTTCAAAAATATCAGATATGCAGTTAAAATCTCATCCTAATATTAAGATGCCTTTAAAATTATTGGAAATCAAATCCAAGTGTTTTTTTTACAGTTCCTGATCCAATGCCTGTAAATCAGTATAGACTAGCTAGGGTCCATATTCTGTCATTATATTATTATGTTATTATATTTAACTATTACTAATGCCATAAGGCCTTCTTTATCTTCATACTTATAAATGATATCTGGGTTAATCACATTTGTTTTCCATAAAACTGTTACCCCTTTTGTCTTTGTCTTATAAGTGGATTGTGCCAATATCATATATTCCTTAGCATTCCATTTGTAATTGTCATTTGTTTTGAAATGAGTTTCTTGAAGGAAGATAATTTGTGCTTTATTCAATTTTAAATATTTCAGTAGATTTGATCTCTCCAAAAACAAATGGTTCTGCCACCAATTCCACTTAAAAACACTTAAAACTTGAAAACTTTAATAAAATATACAGTGCTAAAATAAAATAAACACACTGGCTCATAAACCGGATAAGCTCTTTTGGTATAATACCGTTTTCAAATCCTAAATGTTTGCCAGTGAAACTTACTCTTAAATACCTTCATTTCCTAATGTTCACTCACTTAGATGCATTTAGTAACCATAGCAACATACACACCCTTTTAATTATGTCATTTTGAGTGCTGAATAGCTTTCCCTTTTAGTGCAGGTTTTAAAGGGACAAATGCATTCAGACCTGGTGACTGATCTGATTGCAAGTTCATTATCCAGTTCATCTCTTCAATTTCTGTTCGGTTTACTAAATCCCCACCTCTTGGTGTTTCATGAAGCCTAGTTAGTGCCATGAATTTGAAAGAATGACTGCCATTTATACTAATATGCATGTAAAGTGCATTGCTGGTAACTTTTTTTCTTATGTCAGATAAGTGTTTTAGGATATAGATTTGATCTCTTGCTAGGATTGTTTAAGCCATTGGTATTTAATGATAATAAAGTTAAATCCATCTTAGGTTATTTATACTATGTATTTTTTGTTTTATTGTGACTATTAACATTTTCCTCTGATAACTATAAAGTATATGTTTGAGTTTTTAAAGGAAATTATCAGTTTTATACTTTGAGTGTTTACCAGTAGAGTAATGTTTTGGTCAGGCATACTAAAAATGTTTTTGTGAAATAAATTTAAATGAATAAATGTTAACCAAACTAAGATCTGCACTAGCCATGAAATGAAAACCATTCCTAATCTGATGGATAAATCTAATTCCATCAGATTATCACTCATACCTTGACAATCCAGAACGTATGAGCTCCATACATTGAATTATCATATGGAGAATATTTGTAATAGGAATAAGCAATATTTATATTATTTTAACAGCTATAATACTATTGTAGATTAGACAGCATTCTAATTCAATATAAATATCTTCTTATTGTATAAGCAATTAATATTTATATGAAAGATAGATGAAAGCAATTCAATCATAGTAAAGTAGGGTGTATCATATATAAAACCTCAGTAAAAGATTATAGCACACATTTATTTAACATATTCACCCTTATTAATGAAAGTCTTTCAAAATGTATTACTTAATATAAATAGATGGTAATAATATTTATACCTAATGTTTATAATACAATGTATTTTACTGGATATATCAGAAGTTATATTTCATTGTTTGCCAGTATTTAAGTAATCACTTAGTTTGTTGCTAAATTGCTTAAAGCATCAAGCTTGTTTTATGTAAACATTGATGAAAGTTAATGCATTTTAATTAACAGTGCATCCCTTTTCCCCCTATTTCCTACTCTTAAGGATTTTTATAGCTGTCATTTCTTATTATAAAATGAGTGAAACTATATGTTAAAGACAACAAATTTCTTATTGTGATTAATGATTACAAGTTCCCTTTCCATATTCATAAATTGCCATTTTGTGGCATATACTGAAAGTTTTTAGATTTAAATGGCAACATTTTATTTTGTATAATCATCGAAGGTTAAACTGAGTGATTATTGTCAATTTAATACTATTTGTTCCGAATGTGATTGTTACATTCTGTGACATTCCTAGTTCAGGCTTCTATTGTTTCTCTTGAACAACTTTGTCAGTTTGATGTCATGCATAAAACATTAGTTAACTTTGTAACAGCTTAAGTATTATGTATGGTCAAGATGTGTTACAGAACCATAATTCAAGTTAAAGCAATATATGATTTGTTATGCGCATTTACTTATATGGGAAAATCATCATGCTTCCCCTTGATGTTCAATAGAGTGTATGCCATTTATGATGAGTTAAGACAGTAGTGTTATTATACTCAAGCCCCTGCTATTAAACTGAGTGTCTATTTTCAATTTAGTACTATTTGTTCAGAATATGCTTGTTACTGTGATGACCGTGCCCTGACCCAACAATCAAGGAGCCTCAATCCTCACCACTAACACCAGGGAGGTTGTCTCATAGAAGAGGAAAGGATAACTAATACACACAGTAAAGTACAATTTCCCTTAAGTGCACACAGAGATCACAGTCAGTCTGCGGCTGGTTGCTCCCTTGCTCTCCACATTCCCAATAAGACTCCCCACTGGCACAGCTAGATGGTCCAGATCTCAGCCTTGTTGGCAAGCTAACCTCCAGTAACCTCTTTGTTCCACCAGTGGTTCATGCCCCTGCCCAGGTAGCTGACACACCACACACACACTTTGAGATAAATATTTATACAACTTCACAGACATTCCTGGGAAAGGCTGACACAGATTCTCCAGCTGTGCCCCTTTATCCAGACTATACGGTAGTAATTTCTGCCACCACCAGCTAATAGTTATCAGTTACCCAAAGGCCCTTGAAAGGGTGTCCAATTATTACTGTGCAATATTATTGTTCAATTGGTAATGTGACTATTCAGTCTAAGGCTTATTAGAGTGGCTTATTACATTAAGCTCTATAAATATGCAATGTACTCTAGAGCCTACTATCTCTACACAAACCAGCCACAGGTAAAGGTTTTAAAATATTTAATAATAAATAATTAAAACACAAGACAATACTACTACACCACAGAGATATCTAAGAGTTCAGAGATCACGCAGAAACTAAAAATAATACAGTAGGACAGGTCTGATGTCAAAGAAAAACACTTAATCGAACTTTCTAATCATTAGCTAATCTTAAGAGAAAACACAGTGCTACAATCCTACTTACATATATAGAGAACATAAGCAGTGTTGGGGCTGATGGTCCAAGACAAAAATGCTTACAGTCTCTCTCTCTCAACAATAGTTTTTAAATTCACTAACAAACAGCTCTATTAAGGCCCTCGCAAATTACATCATTTTGACACTTAGATTTTCCCAGTATTCACATTACATCATTTTGACACTTAGTCTGGAGTTCCAGGCAAACAAACTGCATTATTTGGCAAGCTAACACCTTCCCAGGAAACTACAACAATAAAAGACATTTCACATGTATACTCTAACAATTATTCCTTAAGTTAAGACAATAGAAAGAATGTGTTCAGCCAGCCACTTCGGCATCATTTTTTAGATAATTGTAACTTCAAAGAACATTTGAAATGCTTGGCTTGGTTTTCTTTACAGCAGATGGTAATGTTGCAACAATCTTGAAGTTCACATTTTACAGTGTTTTCTTTCATTTAAAAACACAAGCCTGTATTTTACATTTATATATACATATGATAGAATTATGTATCAAATTCTATTTGACTAGGCTGGCAGCCTTCTCCCATCTTTCCCCAGTCTTCACGGTTACATTCTGTGACATTTCAAGTTCAGGCTTCTATTGTTTCTCTTGAACAACTCTGTCAGTTTGGTGTCATGTATAAAACATTAGTTACCTTGGTAACCACTTAAGTATTATATATGGTCAAGGTGGGTTACAAAAACTACAATTCAAGTTAAAGCAATTACATGACTTGTTATGCATATTTACTTATATAAGAAAATCATCATGCTTCCCCTTGATGTTTAATGTATGTCATTTATGACAAATTACGACAGTAGTGTTATTATACACACACCCATGTTATTAAATCCTGTCTTTAATATCTAAATTCAGCAGACTGCTTCATCTTATATGATGATTATATATTTTATGTCTAGATTTACTAAAAATCATAAATTACATAACTATTGTGTGTGTGTGTTATTTTCTTTTTTTGTTTGTTGTGTTTTGTTTTGGCTGTTGCTTAGTTATTTGAGAGACCACAAGCTATAATGTTTATTCTTATTATTAGCTCCTTCCAAGCATGTTTGTACAGTCCATACACTTTAAATTATGAGAATGTTCTAGTTTCTTTGTTGTAAGTATATTTCCATCCTTACATACACACATATCAGTACTTCAAGCATGGGCAACAATGCCTATCCAGTTTTGCCAGAATACCATTCACTAGTTAATGTGGTGTGTTTCCTGGCTGTTGTTAAAATATCCAAACCAATATTTGTCCTGTTCTATTTTACCAGCCTGTTCCATGCAGTAGCCACTCTGCCATTGAACCACTCAACACAACTTCCATTCCCACAGATATTTCCACAAAGGAAATCTGATGACTCTCTAGCACTTCCCAGCAAACCCAAGAATCAACTACCTCCATATACCCAACATGTCCGAGCAAGCTCACCTCCCAGACCACTGCAAAGGTTACTGCACAAGACCAGGTGCACTTAGTCTTTCACAATAACTCAGACTTCCACTCTTATGTAAGTCCTTAATGTTTTTGGACCAAAATACATTTTAAATATAAAATTGTGCTTATTATTTATTTATTTTGTTTATCAAGAATCAACTTATTGAACTAAACAAAGTGTTGGGAGACCATCAATATGTGTACATGTGGTTTAAAACAGCCCTTTTATTATATATATTTTTTTAAACCAAAAATGTCATTGCCGAGAATCATCTCTGAGTCTCCTCAGAGCCATTAAGCATTATCATCACTCTGCCTCCATTACCATAGCAACCTAGGAGCATCTGTTTCTGTTAGTGTGTCTGTGCACTGCATACCAGAGGCTCGTGATACACCTGAAGAAAAGCTTCACTTCAGTGCAGCTTCAAGCCTAAATTCCCTCCCTTTCAGTGAGAAACCATTCTCTGCCAAAATATCCTTAATCACAGTTCTATCCAACCCCTTCCCCTGAATACAGGCTAAAACACCAATTGTCTCTTCCTAATACACAAGCATCAGTAAACCTTGATCACAAGCCGCAACCCACAGCATCCTGGAGATGAAAATGGCAACATATAACAGCTGCCAGACACAGCTGCATTCACATACACCATGTCAGGCTTAATCAAACAGCACTTGAAGCTATGATACCTGCCTTAATTGATATTAATTATGTTTAGACAGAATAATAATGACATTTGTACAAGCTGCCAGACACAGCTTCATCCAAGCACACCATATCAGGGTTGATCAAACAGCACTCGAAGCTATGAGACCTGCCATAATTGATGTTAACTATGTTTAGACAGAAGAATAATGATATTTGTACTAGCTGCCAGACACAGATGCATCCATGCACACCATATCAGGGTTGATCAAACAGCACTCAAAGCTATGAGACCTGCCATAATTGATATTAACTATGTTTAGCCAGAATAATAATGACATTTGATCATTATAAGTAAAAAACTAAGAGCTCTCATAAAATCATCCAAGGCAAATTTTGAAAGAAAAATCGCCAAGGACTCAAAAGACAATCACAAGGCCTTTTTTAGTTATGTTAGAAACCTGGGAGGAAACTCCCAGATATGCTCAGAACTAGTTCAAAATGATGTAAAGATCACTGAACCTACAGACATTGCCAACATACTGGCTGACAGGTTCAGTGCAAATCCCCCCCCCCCCACAAAAGGAGAAATATCTATACCAGAGGATTGTAGCCTCCCAAACATCTCAAATGCTCAGGTAAGAACAGCTCTCTCCAAGGCGAAAAACACAGCATCCATGGGACCAGATGGTGTCCTCGGTTGTGTGCTCCACGAACTCATTGAGGAATTAAACCCGCAATTAGGGCAGCTGTTTAATCTTAGCCTCACCTCAGGATATGTACCCAAGGAGTGGCGTACGGCAACTGTGGTCCCACTACATAAAGGCGGTGCCTCCACCGACCCTGGAAACTACCGTCCCATCAGCTTGACAAGCCTGGTCTGCAAAGCTATGGAGAGGATCATAATGGAACTCATAAATAAAGACATAGGGGACCTGCAGACATTGGATCAAACCCAATTTGGCTTTGTCAAGTGCAGATCATGCCTCTTAAACTTGGTTGACTTTTTCGAAACAGTCACCAAGGCCATTGATGAAGGCAAGGCAGTCCACACAGCCTACCTTGACCTGGCAAAGGCATTCGACACAATACCCCACTCGGGTATCATAGAAAAACTCACCAGCTTAAATGTAAACCCATACGTCACAAGATGGGTTGCAAACTGGCTAAGTGACAGAACTCACAGGGTCAGAGTTGCTGGCGCCATGTCTGATTCCAAGCCTGTCACAAGCGGTGTCCCACAGGGCTCGGTCCTGGGCCCACTCTTGTTCGGCATCTACTTTTCAGAAGTACAGGCAAGCACAGGAGGATTATGGCTGACAAAGTTTGCAGATGACTGCAAACTGGGCGCCATAGTTGAAAACACATCAGACACAGATATCCTTCAGAAGGGTCTCATAGAAACGGATAACTGGTGCCAAAGCCATGGCCTAAAGTTAAACGCTAAAAAATGCATAGTCATACCCTTCGGGAAAAACAAGGTTACCCCCAGCTACCATATAGGTTGCAATCCACTAAGCACAGAAGAGGTTATCAGGGATCTGGGGACCCAGGTTGACAGTAACCTTTCATTTGACACCCACGTTGCCAAAGTAGTTAGGAAGACCTTCTACATTGCCCACCTGATCATGAAGGGATTCACATCTAGGTAAAGGGAGGTCATCATTCCCCTGTACTCATCACTCATCAGACCGATGATTGAGTATAATGCCCCATTTGGAATGTATCTGACCCGACACCTGCAGCAATTGGAAAGGCCCCAAAAGTTCCTCACCAAAAGGATAAAGGGTCTCAAAAATATGTCCTATGCTGCCCGACTGAAGGAGCTCCAGCTCTACTCAGTCGCTTACCGCCTGCTCAGAGGTGACCTATGCCTGACATACAAGGCCATGTCCAACCCGGAATTAATGAACATGCTTCACCTCAAAAAATCTAAATCCATCCGATCTACAAGAACACGAGACTTGAACCTTGACACGGTCATAAATAGGACGTGCTGGAGGGACAGATTCATCACCCAGAGACTCCCTATGCTGTGGAACAAAATCCCGGTACATGTGAGGCAGAGCACCTCGCTGGCTTTGTTCAAGAGAAGTCTTGACCAATGGATGGGAGATCGCAGGTATACCCCAGGGATCTCCTCAGTGTCACTGCTTGACAGAGGCACAGCTAAATAATGGGCATAGTATCCTTCAAACTAAAGGGGTGGCGAAAGTCACAAAACTCTGGGCTAGGCTTATAAATGCCCTAGGGCAGATAGCCTAGTATGAACCTATGAACCTATGAACCTATTTGTACTAGCTGCCAGACACAGCTGCATCCATTCACACCATATCAGAATTGATCAAACAGCTCTCATAGCTGTGATACCTGCCAAAATTGATATTAACTATACTTAGACAGAATAATGATGACATTTGTACTAAGAGCTTGCTACTATTATTTAACCAGGATATACATGACATTTCTAAATCATACTTTAACTGAAGAAAGCATTAGTTTTTACAACAGCCTTTTTTTTCTTTCCAAAACACTCTACTGCTACTGCTATTATATATGATGTTAATTTGTTACATTTGAGTCTGAACTTTTGATGAATGGTACCTTGTTGAATTAGTTAATTAATTACTTAAATTATAAGTAAAATCAATGAAAAATGGACAAGATAAGTATTCATTGAGTTAAAGTAGGGGAATAGAAACTTCTATGTTTGTATTATATGTTGCTTTGTTTGGCTTATATATAATGTTTGGCTTATATATAATGTTTGTTTGGCTTTTATATATTGTGGCTGACAAAATTTGCAGATGACTGCAAACTGGGCACCATAATTGACACTCCATCAGACACAGACATCCTCCAGAGAGGTCTCATAGAAATGGATAACTGGTGCCAGAGCCATGGCCTTAAGCTAAATGCCAAAAAATGTATAGTCATACCCTTTGGGAAAAACAAGGTAACCCCTAATTACCACATAGGTGGTAATCCATTAAACACGGAAGAAGTTATCAGGGACCTGGGGACCCAAGTTGACAGTAACCTCTCTTTTGACACTCACATTGCCAAAGTTGTTAGGAAGACCTTCTACATTGCCCACCTGATCATGAAGGGATTCACATCCAGATCAGGAGAGGTCATTGTACCCCTGTACTCTTCACTTATCAGACCAATGATTGAGTACAATGCCCCATTCGGAATGTACCTTACCCGACACCTGCAGCAGTTGGAAAGACCCCAAAAGTTCCTCACCAAAAGGATAAAGAGGCTCAAAC
This sequence comes from Protopterus annectens, assembly GCF_019279795.1. Taxonomy (NCBI): domain Eukaryota; kingdom Metazoa; phylum Chordata; order Ceratodontiformes; family Protopteridae; genus Protopterus; species Protopterus annectens. The sequence continues at coordinate 809,143,227 of NC_056735.1, read as the reverse complement.
ATATGTCATACGATGCCCGACTGAAGAAACTCCAGCTCTATTCAGTCGCATACCATCTGCTCAGAGGTGATCTGTGCCTGACATACAAGGCCATGTCCAACCCAGAATTAATGGACATGCTCCACCTCAAAAAATCCAAATCCACCAGAGCCACGAGAGCAAGAGACCGAAACCTCAACACGGATATAAATAGGACGTGCTGGAGGGACAGATTCATCACCCAGAGACTTCCTACACTATGGAATAGAATCCCAGTCCATGTGAGGCAGAGCCCCTCACTGACTCTGTTCAAGAGAAATCTTGATGAGAGGATGGGAGATCGTAGGTTTACCCTGGGAATCATCTCTGTGTCACTGCTGGACAGAGGCACAGCAAACTCATGGGTATAGTATTCTCATCCTAAGGGGTGGTGAAAGCCACACACACTCTGGCTAGGCTTATAAATGCCCTAGGGCAGATAGCCTAGTATGAACCTATGAACCTATGAACCTATGTAAATATTAACCCATCTTGACCTATCTTTGTTTGTGAAGAATTATTAGACTCTTTGAACATTCTGAATAAATCATTACTGTTTCTCAGTTTTTTAAGAATTCCTCCTTTTTTTAAAATAAAAACAGATGACAAGTGATGTACCATATCAGTTGATAGTTTGAGAGATGCAGTTGTAAGAGTTATTTTTTGGGACAACTATCAGTTTTTTGTTTCTTCTTTCTAGCATCAGTCCAAGGATTTGTTTATTTTATTCTTTTAAGAGTAAAGGCCGTCCATTCCATTTATTCTGGAATAAACACTATGTTGTTGTTTTTGATGAATATAGTAGCTTCTTCTCGGTTGTCAAAGGTTCTCATCTCATTGGCAAAATGTATTTTTATCTTGGCTGGAAAGGCCAGCTGTTCTTTAATGTTGTTTTGTTTCAACAGTTTTATTACTGGCCAGACTTTTTTCCTTTGTTCTAGTATTCTGGAAGAATAATCATTGTCAAACCTTATCAGGCTTTGATTGTATTTTAAAGGTGATTTTCTCCAAGCAGATTTTAATATTAGTTCCTTGTCCAGAAATGAAATAAATTTTATAACTATGGATCTAGGTGGAGTATTTGTTGTGTGGGTTTCCTCTGGGTGCTCCGGTTTCCTCCCACATCCCTAAAGACATGCTGTAAGTGGATTGGACACACTAAATTGGCCCTAGGTGTGAGTGTGTGTGTGTGTGTGCCTTCTGTGGAAGGTTGGGTGCCAGGCTGGCAACTCGACACCGTAAAACTCCACTGCCAATCATAAGCGTATGGTGATCCGCTGTGGCGACCCCTAACTGGGAAAAAGCTGAAAGAAGAAGAAGAAGAAGATCTAGGTGGAGTATTTGTTGAGTTAGAAGCAGGTTTCCTCAGTGCTCTATGTGCCCTTTCAATTCCAAATGAAAGTCCCTCTTTCAAATCAAAAAATTCAGGAATACAGGTTAAGAATGAAATAATGTCTTCTCCTTCAGTGTTTTCAGACAGCCCAAAGATCCTTATGTTGTTTCTCCTTTCCCTGTTTTCTAAGTCATCTATTTTGTTAAGCAGCCATGTATTCTGTTTAAGCAGAAATTCTTTTTGAAATTCTTCCTCTTTGAGTCTCCCTTCAATGTCATTTAGAGAAGTCTCTATATTTGTTATTTTTGTATGGTGTTGCTGTAATATTTCCTTAAGAGTATCAGTCTGTTTTTGAGAATTTAATTTGAAGTTTTCTAAGTCATTTTTAAAGCCATCCATCTTTAAAGATAGTTCCTGTAAGGTAGATGTCATCAATTGCAGTTCTTTTTTCAAAGCAGCATCTGGATGAGAATTCCTTGAGTTGTTCATATTCAGTGACTCAATATATCTCCAAGTTACTTGACAGGAAAATGTTTGTACATATTCACCAAAAATTGATATTTATGTAGTTTAGTAGTTTATCTATAGATTTCTGACATTTTAAACTTGAAAATAACAAAATTTCCTGTATTATTATACTAGTTTATGGAGCTCTCAAAATTCACTGCTCTCAGTTGGCCATCTAGGCTCTGCCTTTAAATGATTTTTGAAAGATAGTGATTTCCGAGCTCTTCTCCCTGGACCTTCAATGAAAAATGGATACTTTCTGTCCTAGTCAGATTTTTGCAGAAAACAAATGTCAAATGAATAAGTACATAAATAAATATGTAATTTATTTATGTATTCGTTTATTTACAAGATACGGCTGTTTATTAGGAAAATATATCAACATATCTCCTGAAGCAATGCTACTAATAAATGCATGTACATCTACCTATTAGAGACACAGGATAGAACAATATGTAAAAAATGGAGAGACTTCATATGCTGTTAAGCAATCAGAGTCAGGTGAGTGGGTTAATAACATGTTCAGAGTTGTGAAGCAAGACAAGCTTAAGATTGGCACACACACCTAATACCTAAGCAGATGGATTTTAAAAGAGCTTTGTCCACTATAAACTTATAAAAATCTTGTTAGAACTATACATAGTAAAGAAAATGTTTCTGTGCTTGAAGCTAATCAACACTTTTGGCAGATTTCATGCACAGTAGCTAGCTCTAAACTATGTACTTTCAACACTCCACTCGGCAGATCCATTTGCTTGGAGTGCATTCTGTTAAATCTTAAACACTGAATTTGATATTGAGAATTGTTACAGAAATAACAGGGAATCAGGATGGAGAAGTCAATGTAACAATGATTTGTTTGTCTAGGGGGGCTAACAAAGAGGAGCACGATAACCAAGCTGTTGGAATGCTAAGATAGGAATATCGGAAAATTAAAATCAGATCTCAGATGTGTATGACCTTTCAAATACACGGCTCATACTCTGTAATAAGAAAGATGAAAATGAAATGGACAAAAATGGCATCAATATATTCCAAAGTTAACATGTCTAACTAAAACTGCAAATCAGCCCTTATGAGTTCTTTTTTTTAAGAATAATAAAACATCTGTCAATGAATATATCCAAATAATCAGCTGTTGCAGTGCTACTAAGTAAAATGATCAACCACAATGTCCACAGAGCAGAGAACAGCACAGAAGTTGAGAGACTAATTATTTCCCAGACGCTCCACCCTCAGGTTTTATAATGTATCACAACAATTTGAATTTCAGACTGATAAAATCAAACAGGTTGGTGCAGTTTTGATATGATATGGCAAACCAGTTATCAGAGTCACAGTGAGGGTAACATAAAAGGGCAGCTGCTCTGGGGGCATGCCTCGCAATTTTTGTAATCAAGAATTCTGGACAAAGTCAAAAATAGAGTCTATGGGGGTTGTATTTTCTAAATTTCTAAATAATAAAAAATATAAAAACTCATCATCATTATCATCATCGTCACCAACAATCCATTTTTTCCCCATTTTCTACATGGGGTGAGGGTGTTGCATCCACTGCCACCATCTCTCTCGATTCACTGCCACTCACCTACCTTCTTCAGTAGTCTTGCCTGACTGCTACATTTCTTCTCTTACACAATCCAGCTATCTCTTTGCTGGACATCCTCATTTTCTCTTGCCTTCTTCCCGTCTCTCTCAAATAATCAACAAATCATCTACTGCTTTACTGCACTTGTGTCTGAACTGATAGTCTGTTATCTTTATCTTTTTTGGTAAATGAAGCTACTTTGGCTTCTGCTATCATGTCATCTTTTCTTCATATGTCAAACAGTGTGCAATGTACCACCTGTTTCAGGCTCTTCTTCTGAAACATCTCACCCTTTCTCTATTGTTCTACCCTCACTGACTAGGTTTCTGTACCGTACAGAAGTACTAGTGACACCGCTGTTTTGTATACCTAACTTTTCAGCTTCTTTCACACTCTACTGTCATGCACTCCACCCTAACACTTTGAGTCAGCTGGCTGCAGCTCCTTTGACTCTAGCTTTGTCCTCTTCATTCATATATCCCTTCTACTGAAATACCTCCCAGATACTTGATGTTGTTAACCTGTTCTACAGTTTTCTCCTCTATAAAAATGCCACAAAGTCCTCTTGGCCCTCCAATAAGTTTAGTGTTAATAAAACCACCAGTTAAAAACAATTCACTTCACAACATTCAAGTTTTTTAGTGCTTTCATCCTACTTGGTCAGGACTTCCTCAGAAAACCTTATCAAAGTTTTTTTGTATTTCAATCCATTGATGTTTTTTGTAGTTTCTTATCGCTGTCTGTGTCCTATGTGAAACAGTTTGTATTTTCTCCTCTATCTCAATTTTCAGCTTTTCCCCATTTGCTGCCATGATAACTGTCTTGCCTGAACTCAGTTTCATCCCATGTGCATTCCACTTCCACATCATTTGCTGAAATTCCTTTCCAAATTCTGCTGAAGTTACTGTTCAGATTCTGCTTATAATGCCGTATTAACTGCGTACAGCAGCTTTGCTTATTTGTCACCTCTTGCTTGTTTGCTAATGCAGTCCATCACCGGTATAAATAGCAGTGGGCTCAGATTTTTACCTTAAAATGACTTTAAAAAGCAAAACCACCAAATTCAGTTTATTAAACAAAACATTCTGTACTGAATTTGGTGGTTTTGCTTTTATAAGTCATTGTATAGTTATTTGTTTTTGTTTTGTGATTTTTTTATTTTTCTGTTTGGTTTACATCAGAGTTTAACCTTGGTGCATACTCATTCCCACTGGAAACCCCACTGTGATTCCAATCACTGTTCATAATTTTGTCATTGGGTCTTTGTACATAGCCTGTATTATTGCTAAAAATGTTTTCTGGACTTTGAACCACTGTAGAATTGACCAAATCAGCTCTCTTGGGACCTTATCATATGCAATATCTTCAGATAAATGTCCATCAAAAATTGCAGCTTAAATACTTTAGTTTGCCTCTCAAATGTATAATTTTTCTTGGTAAATACTGACTTTCTTACACTTTATGTCCATTTGTATGAATAACAAATTTGCTACACTCTGCACAATTTCTGAGAAGTGTTCACTATTATCCTGCATATTTTGTTCAGCATGAATGCTTCACATCATCACATCTGCTGGTAATGATATGAAGCAACTGGAGCTCCTAAGGTATTATTAGCTAATTACTTTCTAAGCAGTAAGGAACCAAGATAAGCACCTATGTGAGGTACTTAGGGAGCAAGCAAGATGTAAGTAAGCCAACTACAGTATCTTTTTAGAACAACATGGTCATCAAACTAGTTTTAGTTAAACAAGAAGTTTAGAATATACTGACTGCAAACAAGACCAAGTAATATAAGCTGTGTGTAGTGCCTCAGAGAGCTAGTGGGGAAGAAAAATAAGAAGTGAGCTAGCCAACTGCAATTCTTTTAGTTTGACATGGTTATCCAAAATGTTATAGTTAAGTTAAATGTTATTTAGTCTCTGTGGCTGTCACCATATGCTGACTGTTCAGTGCTGCATTGCAGATTGCTGCCTGCAAGAAAGGACAAAAAGCAAGATAAGCTGTCCTTTACCTAATGTGTAGGAAAAGCAATCCTGGTGTTTAAAATGAAGGAACTGAAAAAGTGGAGTAAGCTGGAACTGCCTCAGCAGATAGATTTATTTCCTGAACTTCAAGCAGATCGAACATGTAGTTTTGTGTTACATAGTACTGCAAAATTGCTTACATTCTGTTTCCTGGCTGTTCCTACTGAACCACAATGAAATGCACTATATATATATATATATATATATATATATATATATATATATATATATATATATATATATATATATATGGGTCTGCTGTATAATGTCGAAAAAACACATCTTCAAAATTATACAGTAGACCCACACCTCCGCGAAAGTGCACTTAAGCAAAAGTGCACTTCCGTGAACATCGATTCAACAAACCGATAAAAAACCTTTAAAACATTGTTTTTACAGGGGAGCAGACCCTCCTGCACCCCCCACACCCCCCTACTTAAATATACCAACTCCGAGATCAAACTACATTGGAGTAACACGTAAAATCCCTTTCCACACTGCAGTGTGCTTCAGCACCCGTTTTCCCTAATGGTTCATTGAACTGTTCTTCGCGGAAGTGCACGTTCGCTTAAGTGCACTTTCGTGAAACCAAAACTCCACTGTTCGTTTTCGAACAAGTGGAATTTTTGTGTTTTCCAGTAAACCCATATATATATATATATATATATATATATATATATATATATATATATATGTAGATCCATATATATATATATATATATATACATATATGTATAGAGAGAGAGGGGGGGGAGAAATTCACATTAAAGATCAGGTGGATCTCCTTCCAGTGAGATGTATATATATATATATATATATATATATATATATATATATATATATATATATATATAAATGTTTTTACATGCACACACATGAGCCTGCAATTGATTTTTGAAGGAATCTTTAAAACCTACATTTATACTACATTTAAGAACAATTGGTTTCTTTATGTTGTAGTGTACTTGCATGTTTGGAGCAAAAGAAATGGTTGCAATACTTCATAATGCATATGCAGCCTCTGCACTAGTCTTGGGTTATTCTGATCCATTTATAACTTACACCTTCTCATGTGAAATTTGTATAATGTGCAGAAACTACCAGAAAGAACTGCAGTACATGATGTCTTAAGTATCGCTGGCAAATCATAAGTAGGGTAAAGACATAACAGTTTATTTGTTTGCTTGCTTACATTTATTATCACACAATAGACAAATGGAGACTGGGAGAATCAAACCCAAAACTAGAGATAAATTGTACAGGCAACTTATACATTTTATCCAATGACCTAAACTGCAAAATTTGATATGTAATTAGCCATCCAGGTGTTGCTCATGTTACTCTGATCACGGTTAACAGGTTTTCTTCTATTAACTTTGATTCAGTGTCATATTATAACAGCTGCTTAGCCATGTCCAGAATATTACAATGTCAAAACAAGAGTGTTACAGTGTGTTTGAAAAAAGTGTCGGGGGGGGGCACTATTAGCACTATCATACTGAAAGTGGTAGTGCTAGTCATTAGCAATTAACTACTGTGAAACAAATATATCAAATGTAATTTCACTAATACTGCCATTATCAGCTGAGATTTGCAATCCCTTCCTATTTTGCAATGTACTTTTCACATGCAGTACTCTAAGCTCAGGCTTTCACCTTGGAATGTTTTAATGAAACGTATTGAAGCTCATAATCTATCTTGTATGTTAACTCCTCTGCTGAACTGTATTAATATATCAAGACTCATAAAATAAAACAACACTTCTTCTTCTTCCAGCTTTTCCTGGTTAGGGGTCGCCACAGTGGCTCACTGTCCGCTCATGATTGGCAGTGGAGTTTTACGGTGTCGAGTTGCCAGCCTGGCGCCCAACCTTCCACAGAAGGCACACACATCACGCACTCATGCCTATGGCCAATTTAGCGTGTCCAATCCACCTACAGCATGTCTTTGGGATGTGGGAGGAAACCGGAGCAGCCGGAGGAAACCCACACGACCACAGGGAGGACATGCAGACTCCGCACAGAAGGCACCCCAGCCGAGGATCGAACTGGGGAACCCCTTGCTGTGAGGTGGCAACGCTAACTGCTGCACCACCATGGCCGCCCAAAATAAAACAATACTGTGCTGTCCAATTAAATAGTAGAAGATTTAGTGCTAGCAATGTAAAGTTATTTTATGAAGAAAAGACTGGAAGCATTATTTTCAGTAACTGGATATTTTCTCAGCAAAGTTATGCTAATGACAGTGGAAAAGACTCTCCAGAAACAGTGAATAAGAGGGGACTTAATTTCAAACACATTTTACAGCATTCCTCAGGTGATGACCTAGCAATGAGTTTGATTAAGACTCAGGATACTTACCCTTGTGGCTTCTGTCATTATTAAAAATATATTATTTAGACTAGAGAACATGTTCTAGTTTTCAAGTCTTAGATGGGACTTGCAGGTCAAAAGGGCATTTGAACTATAGTTTTAGTGGAGTTGTTTATATCTCTAGATATATTACTTGTAACTAGGGTTACCACCTGTCCCACTTTGAGAGGGACAGTCCCTCTTTGGGCAGTTGTGTCCTGCAAAAAAAATGTAAAAATGGCAAATGTCCTAAGATTTTAGGGCAAAATTATTTCCTATATTTTATGTAATAGTTACATAAAACAGTTATTCTGTATCTGAACCACATACAAGTTATAAGAAACAGAATAAGCAGCCAAAGAATAAGCTTTTATATAGACAAAAAAAGGAAGTTCTGTCCTTTGTACCTTTGCCGTGAGTATGTTTTAGCCTGCAAAATCTGATGTTTGTGCCAAAAATGTCCCACTTTGGGCATTTTTAAAGGTGGTAACCCTACTTATAACAGCTTCATCATAGGCTGGATCATGAGGCAGCTCCTGTAGAGATCTGTATACAATACAGCCTGGTAAATCCAATAATGACCTACAGATCCAGATGGGTTCATCCTTAAAATTACTTCTGTTTTGTTATAGAGCAGGACAAGTAAGATGCTAGAGCAGAATCTTTGACTGTAAATTAGAAGATAGAGAACTCTCCTGGTAATTAATTCTTGATACAAGCAACCCACCCCCTCCCTTAATGACAGTGTTAGTTTGAAGACACAGGTTAAAATATTAATGAACTGGTATACATCTGTAAATAATTTCTGCAGTTCTAAACAGGTCTCAACTGCATTCCATATTTTGTGATTGTATGTTACTATAAGAAATATTTTATATTTCTGGCCTATTTTTCATAGATACTTAGATAATTGGTAGGCTTGCAGTTCAGTGGACCATTGAGGAGTCTTATATTTCCTTTTTTTACTGATATTAAAACTTTGTAGCTTTTTATTTCAAATTGCAATTTTAGATTTCTTACTTTTTGGCAGCACTGTGATATTTTTTTTCAATGTGCATACATTTTTTGAGCATAGGTAACAGTTATAAGTTTTTCAAAATATTTTTGGTTTTAATATTTTATATATTTTATATATTTGCTTCATAACCGTTGTGCGAATTTCCTGAATATTTCCACAACTGTCAAACTGTATTCAAAATGAAAGGAATAGTTAATCTATACGCTGAGTGGTGGGTTTTGTGCAACTCTTTGAGATATTTAAGCAGTGATTTTTGAACTACTAATTGTGCTGAAGAAGTGTTATATTTTGCAAGAAGAATGCTCTGATCAACTTTGTATAAATAAAAAAAAACCTTTGTGAGTTTGCATTTGTTTTAATTCTACTACTGGAGTTCTGGGAACTTTTCCATAAAGGAGTGGGTGCAAGATTGTGACTCTGAAAAGGCCATTTCCTAGAATATATGTACAGAAGGATCAAATTTGAGTAAAATACAGTTGTGTACGTAAATGTACCATAACAGTAAATGTTTGAATAATCTCTGCAGTAGTCTAAGCTATACTGATTACATCCTACCAAGGATACAATAGCCAGCCTGCTTCCATGCAACTAAACTGTTAGCTCTGGCTGAGCTGACTAAAAGTCAGGTTTGAGAACCAAGACCTTCAAAGCTTTCATGTTGAAGAGTGAGGTGGCGGCTAAAGCCCTGAGAAGGACGATACTAGGAAAATAATAATAAAAGCCCACACCCTTACATAAAAAAACATACAAAAACAAAGGGAGGAATGAGGGAGTGGTAAACAGCACTGATCCTTCGAACATCGAACATCTACTGTTATGATAAGTTTACTTACACAGCTGTACTATGTTCACCATTTGAGCACTGCTGCAGTAGATTACCATATTTTCGATAGACTGGGAGGAGGAAGGAACAGGAGCTCCTGGAGAATGGTCCTAGCAAAGCCTTTCCTAGACTTAGAGAAGGAACCTAGTTTATAGCGCTTTGCAACATTATGCACAGAGGATCAAGTTGCTGCTTCTAGAGTACTTCTATAATCAGACCCCTTCCAAAAAAAAAAAAATGATGGTGCCAAGTCCCTGGTAGAATGAACCTTAACCATCCCAACCACATATCCTGTCAAACGCTGGAACCTTGGCTAAGGAGGCCCATAGGGCATTCATATTTTATTAATTTCCTTACTCAGAAAATAAAGGAAAGGAAAAGAAAAGAAAAGCAGCCTGGGGACTGGTAGCAAGCATCCCAGCATTTATTTTAAAGTCCAAACTAGAATTATAGATTACCTTACATTTATGTGTGGTATCTAGTTCTATATCTATACTGCCCAGGTTTAGTTCCACCTGTTCCTGGTTTTGCTCCGGGCTTTTTAAAGAAAATATTTTTTGTAAACATTTTTTAGAAATGTTTTTATTTATTTATTAGGTAGGCTTATGTATGCAACTAATGTTCCTTGATGTTTACAATATAGTAGAACCATTTGTTTTATTTGAAGGGAGGTGGAGTTTGCTTTCTAAGCAAGAAATGGACAGCCACTTATATTACTGTTTTTAAATATGTGATAGGAAGGAGGGGAATTTAAACCCCAATGTTTTAAAATGTTTTTATCTGAAGAAGTTGTTTTTTGTAAACAAAGAAAAGCATTGTTAAAGCTTAATAAAATTGTTTCCTGCATCTGTATGGAAAGAGGTTGTGTTTTGGACGATTTGACTTGCACTGCTTTGGCGTTTTTGGAATTTCTTGCAAGATAGTACCTGAGATGTCTGGTATGAAGTATCATTTCTCCTTCATTTGTACATTTTAGAAAAGCAGACAGCAGAAATGGCTAACATGGCTTAAAGTAATCTCTGATACAGATTTAGGCATAAGAGAAGGATTAGTTCTCAAAGAAACCTTATCTTTGTGAAAAATGAAATAACGTTGACTTACCATAAGAGCCTGCAAGTTAGATACTCTTCCTGCAGAGGTCAGAACAATAAATTAAACTGTTTTCTATGTCAAAAACCTCAAATCAACCTAAAAAGCTGGTTTAAGTGGAGCAAGGCTTAGTTTTTCTAACACAAAATTAAGATCCAAAGGAGGTACCATGTGTTTTCTAGGAGGTGTCTTATGAAACACCCCTTTCAAAAACATTTTCACATGAGAGTGCATTGAAAGTGCGGGATCCATGGGCAGACATGCTGAAATGGCTGACAGATGAACCTTGATTTAGGAGTAAGATAGGCCATAGTATAGTAACTGACACAAATAATATAAAACTAGAGAAACACTAACCCTGAATGAGTGGAGGTTCTTTTGTTGGCACCTAATAGAACATATTTTCGATTTGCTAATATATGATTTTCCAGATCTATATTTCTTGCCTTCTTTAATATCTGCTGCATTTATTCTAGAAAAAAAAGATGCCTAAAAGGTATTATGATCATATCACCCAGGCAGTCACCGTTTTTTTAGAGTTCGGATGTATCAAACATCTCTGGTCTTGAGGGAGCAAATTTGGTCTGTGAGGAAGCTTGTGGTAATTGCTCCTGGCCATTTCTGGAAGAAGGGAGAAACACTGTTGAATTAGCCCAAAGAGAATCACCACAGTGATCTTTGGGGATTCTTTCTGAATCTTTAGATGTACCTTGTGTCTTAATGGAAAAGGAGAAAAGCATAAAGAAACATCCCTGTCCAAGGAAAAGAAAAGGCATCTGTCTTACAGAATTTCTTGTGTCCTGGAGCAGAATTTTTCCAATTGATTGTTTAATGAGTAGGAATGAAGATCTGTTTGAGATGTTCCCCATAGATGGATTAAATCTTGTAAGATCTTCTGATTCAGTTTCCTATTCAGCTTGTCTGCTACACAGTTCTGCTCTGGACAGCATCTCTAAGACATGAAACAAACTTCCAAACCACATCTAGCTTTTAAATAATCTGCAACAATTCAAACCTGCCCAAAAATATCACCATAAACTATGCAACTGTACCACACCTACCATTTGACGTATGCAATCCTAACTCTAGATCTAAATACACATCTAATTTTCCTGTGGAAGAAAAAATCCTTGAACTGAGGAGCCCAGCAAACAACCCAGAAAAGCAATCCTGTGAGAAGGAGATAGAAAAGATTTCTGGATGTTTTCTTGGAATCCCTGCCTGTGTATGAGATCCTTACCCAAATAACAGATTCTTGACACTTTGAAAAAGACTCTGCAAAGGCAGTCAAGTCATCCAGATAAGGAAAATGTGAATATATTTGAAAAAGACTCTGCAAAGGCAGTCAAGTCATCCAGATAAGGAAAATGTGAATATATTTCAGTCTCCCATTTAAAGTGCTGGCATAAAGCGGAGTGCCAACACGTTGGAAAAAAATACCACAATTTCAAGAAAAGTGTGACTAGAGTGAATATATACAGCACTCTTCTCCTTTAAACTTGTTTTTTTTGCAGGGGGGAATCGTCCTTGCACTCCCTCAATGTGAAAGACAACCCCCGAACCATATATGATTGCCATATCTCAGAAAAGGGAATACTGTGGCAAATTGCCATTTTAGACTGTGTGTGTGTGTGTGTGTGTGTGTGTGTGTGTGTGTGTGTGTGTGTGTGTGTGTGTGTGTGTGTGTGTGTGTATATACACATATCTATCTATATATATATATATATATATATATATATATATATATATATATATATATAGGTCTACCTGAAAATGCCGACAACGCAGAACGTTGACAACGAGATAACCGACACGAAAACACCGAAAAAAAAAAAGTTCAAAAACATGAAACTTCACATGCCCGACAAACCAAAATCCAGACAAACAACAAAACAAATACCTTTCCCAAAAATCACACACACAACACAAGCACACCAAAAACCTTACAAACCTGCACTAAACCTTACAAACACAACCCTCTATGCACTAACCTTAACCCAAACCCTAACCCTAAGGTCCATCACTATCGCACACTTACCTTACCCGCACCCTAACCCTAACTCACTTAACCCTCCCTAAACCTAAACTCCGTCACTATCGCACACTTACCTTACCCACACCCTGACCCTAACGTCCGTCCCTATCACACACTTACCTTAACATGTCAGTGTTCTCAGCATTGGGATACTCAACTGTCGGTCTTCTCCATTGTCGATCTTCTGGTGTCGGTGTTCTCGTTGTTGGCGTTCCGCATTGTCAGCGTTTTCAGGTAGACCCATATATATATATATATATATATATATATATATATATATATATGTCTCACTTAGTGGGTCCTGGTACTTTAAGTAGTTATTGCAGTTTGAAACTGGGCACTATAACAAACTGATTCTGATAGGTAAAGAAAGGTACAAAACTGGTCTCCAAGAACTTTATTTCTTTGGCACCATAAACATCCATGAATAAACTCCTTCTCCTAACTGAGGAGGAGGGATAGCTTCTATAGCCCTCTGAGACAGCATATTCTTGAATGGCAGGTGGGAAAAAGCAGATTGATCAGGCTGATGAGAAGGAATCACCTGAAAAGGAGGGAGAGACTCCCACTCCCATATGTAGCCCTAATGGATTACTCTCGGAACCAGTCTGTCTAAAATAATGTCTTGCAAAGACAGAAATGGAGGTTCAGACTTTTCTGAAGGATTAAAGGACTGCCATTGTGGGGGGATGGGGGAGGGGGGAGAGGAAAGTCCGTTATATAGTCATTCAGACTTATTAGACCATTCTTGGGGATTCCCGCTTTCTTTTTGAAACCTCTTTGCCATTGCATTTTAAATAGGTTCATAGGTATATACTTGGCTAATTACCACCAGGGCCTTTAAAAGACTAGCTGTGCAGCCCAGCCCAATTGTGCCCCTTTGTATCATGGTCATTTATCAGGAGGGGGCATGTTAGGAAATATCTAGAGGTTATTTCTCTGTCGGGGGTGGTATTTTAGTTTGTGCATAGTCACTGTCTGTTTCTGTCTATCAGAGACATTACGGCCAGATGCAGGGTGAATTTCCAGTTTTACATCCACTGGTCAAGATTACACTTACATAGTGTTAAAGATTGACTCTGCTTCACATGGATGGGGAGCCAGGTCTAAAGGATAGGGATCCTCTTACACATAACTGTCCCACCAGCATATCTTATTTATGTCACAAGGAAAATTTAAATCCTTAGATCCTATTGATTCTGATGCTGTTCATTTTACAGGCATGCAAAAGGTCCATCAGAGCTGGATCCGATGCTGCCTTGTATGCCAGGCATTATTCTCCTCTCAGTAACATCTAGGAGACCAAGTATAGAGATAGGGCTTTAAGGCAATACTTATAGGACAATGTGTTTATAGCTTGGATTCTCATGATAAGGAACCTTTGTGGGCATACCAACTATTGCATATGTCTGGTCAGGTATATGCTGAATGGTGGCATTATAATCAATGAAGGGTCTGATAGGGGCCAAATAAACTTGCAATATGACTTCCTTGGCCTTGGATGCCATGCCGTTACATATCAGCTGGGCAACATAAAATGATTTTCCTACCATCCTGGCCACATGTTGGTCAATGGCCAGATTACTGTCTATCTATGTTCTCAGATCCCTGACTGCTGGGTCAGCTCTTAGGATTGTCTTATCAAATGAGTAATTAGCATGGGTGACAGTTTTTCCAAAAGACATTATAATGCATTTCTTGGTATTGAGTTTTAATCCATGACTTTGTCACCAGTCATTTGTCTGTGTTAGACCATATCTAATGTTTGCTTATCAGCAAATTACTGGGACTGTTTATTTTGCTTTTTAATGAAATTAGATGAGGGAGCTTAGACTCCCTTGGCAAACTTGGAGAAAAGTTGAAAAATCCAAGAGATCCCTTGAATCAGCTTCCTCCTCACACAACACTTTCTAATGATCACTGTAGCAGAAGGTACAAAAATAAGTTCTCTATCCATAGGGGATATTTAAAATTTCATGTTTTACATCCTCTGGAAGGTTTTGTGAATGCAGACAGGCAAACTTCCTCATAACATTCCAGTGGCAGCAACCCCCCAATATAGCATCAGAACAATCATGTGCACATATTAAATAATGGGTAGTTGTGACACCTGTGCACTGGCCCAGTAGTCAAGGACCCTCAATCCTCTCCACTAGCACCAGTGAGGGGCGTGCACATTGGGAAGGATAACAAGTACACACACAGTAAAGTACAATTTCCCTTAAGAACACACAGAGATCACAGTCATTCTGGGGCTGGTTTCTCCCTTTCTCTCCAGATCCCCAGTAAGACTCTCCACTGGTACAGCTATAGGGTTCAGATCCCAGCCAAGTAGTCAAGCCAAAACCTCCAGTACTCTCTCTGTCCAACCAGTGCTTCATGTCCCTGCCCAAGTATCTGACATACACACACTTTGAGATTTGGTTTATATTCAAACACACAGACACTCCTTTGGAAGGCCGGCACAGGTTTTCCAGTTATGCCCCCTACTAATAAGGCCCTTCCCAAAGGGTGACCAATTTTACTGTGTAATATTACTGTTATCCAAATAGTAAGTGTGACCTAGAACTAAAGCTATTGGAGTGGCTTGGACAGTATCACCAAATACATACAATGTACTCTAAGAGCTTTAAATACCTTTACACAAAACAGCCACAGTTGAAAGGTTTAAACATATTTAATAATAAATAATAAAAACACTAAGACAAATCGTATTACTTCAACACAATGACATTACAGAGTTCAGACACAGGAACTTTAAAACAGTACCGTAGGATAGTCTGACATAAATATAGAAAACACCTGGTCTAATCTTACTATTTTCTATCTATTTCTAAGAGACATACTAAGCTCTAAATAAACTTACATACATACAGAGCAAAGGCAGTGCTGATAAGTGGATGCTTTTCAGACAAAATCCAAAATGCTTAATTCTCTCTCT
This sequence comes from Protopterus annectens, assembly GCF_019279795.1. Taxonomy (NCBI): domain Eukaryota; kingdom Metazoa; phylum Chordata; order Ceratodontiformes; family Protopteridae; genus Protopterus; species Protopterus annectens. Next base: position 809,127,497 of record NC_056735.1, on the reverse strand, counting down.
CTGAGAAAGTCTTAAATTGATAACACAGTACTGCTGAGTCATTTCACATTACATCATTCTTGACACTTGTCCGGTTTCTAAGCTAACAGAAACTTAAAATTTTAACATTACTTTGATCTTGCAGCTGGCAGGAAACCAAAGCAATAAAAGACACTTTGCATGTAAAACCTTAGTAATTATCCCTTAAGTTAAGTCAATATAAAGAATTTGCTGGTCCAGACATCCTGTCTCTGAGCTTTGAGATCAAACAGTCATAAAATGGTTTACTTTATCAGCTTTCTTCCAGCAGGATGCACTGTGGTTACATTTTTGAAGCTCTGAACATACAGTTTAATCCCAACAGATAGTTCTCTTTACATTTGTAAAACAAACATTTGGCTTATATTAATATTTATAAATGGCATATGCTTATTTACAAGATTCTATCTGGCTAGGCTGGCAGCCCCTCAGTTTTTTCACAGTAGTGACTTGAGAAACTATAGAAACCAAATTACACAAAGCAGATTTTTCCTCACAAGAGGCAACAGTTGCCAAAACATTCCTTGTATTCTCACAATTGGCCAGGATAAACTTCAGAAAGCATTCCCATCCTTATCAGAAGGAGAGGGATTAGTACTAAAAAATGCTTAGAAAGAAATGGGTTTAATAGGCTATAGCTGCCAGGTCAAGTCTGAAATTAGAGTTTAAAAACCAAAAAGAGTGAGGAACTTTATAGGACCTATCTACTTTTTAGGGCTAGCAGGATGACTGTCATAGAAATTGTAGACAAAAAAATCCTTCAAATCAGAAAGAATAGAAGGAATAGGCATAGGTTCAGGAAATTCCTGTTTTAAAACAGTCATAATATTTTCTGAGAGATGGAGGAACATCATAGTTTTACCATTGAAACAACTGATTCATTGTGGAAATAGTCTCAAAGAAAGAAAATCTTTCACAGGGACTATCCATAGTCACACTTGTCTCAGAATTTGAATTAGAAACCTGAGGAGACATTACATCAAATGTCCCTCCACATTCCTTTTGAGGTTCAAACTCTTGAATTCCTTTCAGAAAAGAAGAATCCCTTTTTCTTCTAACAGAACCAGCCATACAAGCATGATCATATGCCTCCAGCAAACCTTGATCTAAGCATCACTGAGACAAGCAAATACATAAGAATAGCTTTTTTGTTTCTTTTTTAAGAAAATTCCAGAAGAAACAACCCCAGAATTACCAGCAACCACCTCCAGAGGGATAAACTTAGCTTTCTGGCTATGCAGAGTCATTTCCTGCCCCTTCTCCAAGGAACAACAAGAGTGGCTGTCCCCTGCCCAACAAAGGCACACCAACAGCTACAGAGGATGTTTGTAACTCCCTGTTCCATAGTGACTGTAGGCAGTATATCAGCAGGACCCAAGAAACAAGATGAGTGGTCTGTCTAACCTGCTTTAGCAACTGAAGAGTCACCCACCAGCTACTGAGTCAAAACATCAGCCTGTTGTTGTGACAAAGGCTACTTAACAAATCTTTTGTTTTCCTTTTTTTGACTAGAAGAAGGTACAGCTGAGGAACTGGTCTACTGTTCCATGGTTAAGCCAAAAATGTTGCCAGATTTCCTGGAAACTTTAGCATCAACAGTCAGTAAAATGGGTAAGTTGTAAAAAAGTTACTTTTCCAGTAAAGCACACTAAAAAAGCACTTTACGTTTACCACTGCCCCAAAAAATAAAATCACCACCAGCTTCTCTACAGAAAAAATAATTTTAAATATATTTTAACATTTTACCACAAAAATAAAAATGTGATGCTCCTATCAAAAAAAAGTCAATAAAAACACGTTTTCCTAGTTAGAATCTATTTTTTACAGGTAAATACATTTTCTGTTGCAAAAAATAAAGTTGCATTTTTTCATCAAAGGGAACTTATTTGTCCAGCAATGGAATATCATCAGCCAACTGCCAATCCTGAAAAGCAGCAGGAAGGCTTTGAAGGGCTTGCTGTCCAAACCTAAGCTGACTAACGGTCTGAATATGTAGAAGTTACTTGGAATCTTTGGAAGTTGGCTGACTGTTATGTCTGTGGCAGGACATATCCCATATAGGTTAGGCTACTACACCAGTGATCAAATGGAGATCATCTGTGATTATTAAAACTTCAGAATGACTTCATAACTTTTAATTGAATCACTTGTCAGTGAATAGCAACACACTGTACATAAGCAATTGAGCATTCTTTACAGAGATCATTAAAGGGAGAAACTGTAGGAACATTGAGAATGAATAACTAATGACTATAAGGTGGTGCCATGCAGCTTTTACTGCAGTAAGCTAAGCTAGACAGTCATAAGAAGAGCACCAAGCTGCTCACTGATTTTATAGTTACAGCTACAGACTCCAGAGAGAAGAATCTGTGTTTGAATCAAATATTTTTTTGTATCTGACTTCATGTGGATCCATTCCATAATATGATCGCTCACACCTGTAAGTATCATACAGCAACTGGACAGGTAAAATGCTTGGTTACAGTCAGCATGTCCCACAGGGCTCAGTCCTAGGCCTTACTTGTTTAGATTGTATCTTTCAGACCTAACTTTTTCATCTGAGGTGCTCTACAGTCTATATGCAGACAGCCTGAAATTGGGTAAACTGATTACATGTGTTACAGATAAGGCATGTCTGCAAAAGAACTTGACTAAATTGACCATTTCGGCACTGGAGAATAATATGCTGATAAATGCATCAAAAACTAAGCATATGAGATTTGGGAGACATAAATTGAAAGGCAAATATTTAATAAAGCACACAGTGATTGAAACTATAGATTCATTTAAGGAGCTGGGTATATATGTAGATCCAGCATTGAATTTTTCTAATCATATCAACCGATTGGTTAATGACAGTTATAGAACTATAGGTTGTATAAAATTATTTATAAGGTCCAGAAAATCAGAAATGACAAAGTCATCATTTGTTAGTTGCATTAGACCCAAACTTGAGTATGGAATGACAATATGGAAACCTTTTAAGTAAACAAGCATGAGTAAACTGGAAAGCGTACAGAGGAAATATACCAAGGGCACCCATGGATGTGAAAATTTAAGTTATTATGAAAGACTAAAATATCTGAACTTGTACAGTGTCTCTTATAGATATCTAAGAGAGATCTTATTCAGGTATATAGGGCATTTAGAGACAACTACTTCTGGGAATGTTTGAGATTATCAAAAAGTAGTAGAGAATCATCAGAAAACCTATGTAGAAGATTTTAATTTCTATACAAATGAGAAGTGTACTAATTGGTTCTCTGAGAGACAAGGTGATGCATGGAGCAGACTACCGAATTACATTAAAGCAAGTACTAGTTTTGACATCTTAAACAACAGCCTAGACATCTGTTATGGGAACAAGTGTTTTGGTATATTGGCAGGCTAGGAGGGCATTAATGCCCATGCTAGAAATATTTGTATAAATGTGTATGTATGTATGTATGTATGTATGTATGTATGTATGTATGTATGCATGCATGCATGTATGTATCTAGACTGATGGTTTATTTTTGTCTACTTCTGTGCCAGCTGCTAGCTGCCTCTATCCTGCAAGATCCCCAATACCTTTCATTATTTCTTTTAAGACTCCTTTCTGTCTTTATTTATTTATTTACTTACTTGCTTGTTATGACACTATCTCTATTACTAACGTAAAGAATGTGCAAACTGTACATCAGCACCTTGATTGGAGAACAGATGTTCTCCAGCAGTGTATTAATGTACAAGTAATGCCCGGTGAAAAACGAGTCCACTGCTTCACAGCAGCATATCAAGCTGCCGTGGAGCTTGGGCTGCTTAAAAACTAATGGCAGATATTACTTTTACACTCACTAAGCAGCACTTTAGCTGTTTAGCGAGTGTAGAAAAAAAATGGAAAGGTGTATGTCTGCATGATTATTTTTCTGTCTGCATGTGTGAGTGAGTGCATGTATGAAAGCAGAAATGACTGTGTGAGAAAGAGAGAGCGAGACTGAGAGCTATCATGTGTGAATGAATGTGTGTATGAAAGCAGAAGTGACAGTGTTTGTGAAACATCAAGAGAGTGAGAGTGATCTTGTGTGAGTGAATGCATGTATGAAAGCAGTGAAGACTGTGTGTGTGTGTGTGTGTGTGTGTGTGTGTGTGTGTGTGTGTGTGTGTGTGTGTGTGTGTGTGTGTGTGTGTGTGTGTGTGTGTAAGAGAGAGAGTGACAGCGAATGAGAGCGATCTTGTGTGAGTGAATGAGTGCATGAAAGACGTGGCTGTGTATGAGAGACAGAGAATGAGCTGACTGTTATATTGTTGTGTTTTACTTATTTATTTTTTTAAGTACTATATTATTTTTTTATATATTTTAGATGTAAAATGCTTCCTCCAACACCATTAACATATACTACAGAAAGTTTGAAACATTAGGTGGAGGAACTATTTTACATCAAAATATACAAAAAATAATATACTACTTAAAAAATAAGTAAAACAATTTTACAGCGAGTCCATTCTCTAAGCACAATAATGCTCTCCAGGGTGTGTGTTAATGTGTAATTAACACCCTTCCAGGGGTGCAGAGGGCCTCCGCCTCCATGGCCCCTGGATGAGCGTTAAGTACACATTAACACACATCCTGTTGGGCATTATTGCTTACTTATTTACTTACCAGTGACTCAGTGTTCCTGCAGTCACTGCTTTGACCAGTCTCTGTAGAGAACATTCAGTTGTTTAAGTATGATTAAGTGCTGTTCGCTAACAATTGATATGACTGAAAGTTAGCTTAGCCTTCAGAATCCAAACCATACTAAAGACTCAGATTCTTATTTTTAGGAATCTCTACTATCCCTACAAGATGCAGGTGGAAGAAACTCAGTCACATTATGCTATCTTACAGATTTTACACAAAAGAGATGGGAATTTCTGAGCAAGTACATGTATCTTCATCTTCTCAGACAAGGAACAATTGAATAGTTGAACAAGACTGATATAAACTTCAGGTTCAAAGGAATGAAGTGTCACTGCACAGTAGTATATTTCAAAAAGATGAACTGTTAACAGAATTCTCAGAATAATGACAGTAAACTGCGGTTTTCTAGAGATGGCAGATGTAAAATCTCAGGGACACTTAGACTGTACATAAATTAAGGATAACTTGTTTGGTAAAGCACAAAGACTGAGATTGTTTTCCCAAAGCATTAACTAATGCAGTAAATCAAGTATTAAGTATTTCTTCCAAACCTTGAGTTTATGTGTTATGTGCATTACATGCAAGAATGGTTGCAGTGTTGACTTATAAAAACATATATATATTGATTCAAAGCCTACCTCATTGTATTTATTGTTATAATGTTCTTCTAAAGAAAAAGAGACATGCCATATACCACGTTGCTTTAAGAATGAGTATTACCAAATGGGAATGTATATTATGTAACAACAGGTATTTAATGTCAGTGCATGTTGTGTCTATCTCTTTCAGAGGCAATTATTGTCAAATTAAGAATTAGTTCCATTATTGCTCACAAACAGGACAGATGTGGAAAAATCCTGTCAGGTAGTGTCACTATACCTAGAAATGCTAACAACAGCTGGAAAAATCACAAGTTCAACTTCATGAATATGCACTGAAAAATGACTCTGAACATTGGAAGCACTTCAATATATTAAAATAATAAAATGACAAGCTGTTTGGTGATCTATGTTCCTTCTTCAGGTCACATAAAATAAAATTCAAATAAAAGGAATGATACACCCATTTTGCTTGGTACAGCTTCAGATGATTTAGAAACAGAGCAAACCTTACTACATTCACTATAGACATTGAGAAAGGAAATAATTTACTGGCTAGGAAATAATTTAGTTCAAAAAGCCATCATTTTTTCTGTGGGATTATAACACATGTTTATTGAAAGAGAAAAGATTCAATTAAAGTTAAATAGCTGTACTGGAAGTCCATTCTAATGATTTTTAAGCACTGGAAAAACATTTCTTTTAATGATTATTTTAGCACTGAAAGTATCCCAGGACAACTTTATATTCCTGAACAACCCCTGATGGGGGCTAATGTGTTCTTTTAAGAAAGTGTCAATAAATAAATAAATCAAAAGGGAAAATAATACTTGATAAAAAAAGAAGAAAGTGCATTATCTAAAAAAAAGCCTAGATGTAATGCTTAAGAGTTCTGCTGCATCTCTAGATTTTAATCAGTACCAGGAAATCCTTCCAGCTTATGTACAAACTGACTACAAGAGACATAATGAAGTTAAGCTACATATCTTTAAATAAAGCACAGTTTTCTGTATTTGTATATTTAAGTGGGAATCTGAATCTAAGCTTAATGAAAAACATTTAATTTTTAGATCTTAATGCATATTCCAGTGGAACAGCCAATGAGGTCAATGGAAAGGAAAAAAAATGTTTTGAGATAAGTTACTATTAGATATTGGGTCAAACATAAGAGATATGGATGACTTTCTTATAACCCCCCCCCCCTCTTGGGACCATTTATTTTTATTTTGCATTTGTCAACCAGAAAGTCCACCTTGGAATGAGCCAATTTTCACTAGAGGCCTGAGGAGAGACACTCAAGACACATGTCTTTGTAACATGAGAGGAAATTGGAACACCCGGAGGAAGCCCACACGAGCGCAAGGAGGACATACAGACTCCAAACAGAAGGCACCTTAGACGAGAATCAAACTGGAGAACCTCTTGCTGTGAGGTGACAACACTAACCACTGTACCACTGCAAATAAATAAAATAAAAACTGAGACCATTTACTGTTACCCCCCTGTTCTGTATCTTCCCTGAGGCTGAGGTACTGCATACCACTTGTCCACTCCCATGCATCATACATGGTCTGCCCCCCCCCCACACACACACACACACACACACACACACACACACACGCACGCACACACATACCACTCTTTAGCTTCTACTAGAGTGCAGTACAGTGCTTAGGAATCTCACACTATCCTTTCAAAGTAGGAAAGATCAATATTTGTTACTTAAGACCACCCACCAACTGGACATTTAGCTTCTAGAATGCCAGTTAGTCTTAGATCACCAGCATCGCAGGTTGACACCTTACTTTTGTTTGAGAAGGCCAGCCTTGACAAACATGGATGACTCTGATATTCCCTCTGAGAGAAAATTTCTTCATTTTTAGTTGCTAACCTCACATCTTGGCCAGAATGTAAGACTTATACCCATGACATTGAATGCTGACCTGTTTTTCCTCCCTTTAGGAGGATTTCTCCTTTGCCAGGTCTGGGTCAACATATAGGTCAGCTAAAGAATCAGGCATCACAGGCTCACAAGTCACTACTCCAGTTGAAGGGAAAGAAAGAAAGTGTACATCTCCACCCCCAAAAGAAAATTAGAATGCAGGGACAAACATACGTATTAACCAAGAGAAATAAGGATGGAAAGCTAAGTATGACATAGGTCAACAATGACAATCCCCAGATTTTAATAAAATCAATGTAGGCTCTGTGTAGAGCCTACATGGAATGTACTGGTGTAAATGGCCGCAGTTCCCCCTCAGCAGTGCACCATGCATATTAATCATGGCGTGCTGCCAAGGGAGATCACAGTAACATGGATATTGAATCCATATAGGCAGTAGCTAGTGTCCTGTGGTTGTGGATTGCCCAGAGAATTCCTGGGCAGATGTTATGTGCAGGAGAAGAATCAATATAATGTACCCTGCTAGTGTAGAAATATGTGTGAATTTTAATATTTTTTGTTTTATTTTTAATTTTTTTTTATTTTTTAATGCCCATTTGCACAGGGCAGCATGGAACTCAGCAGTGGCAAGCTTTGCTTGCACATACATAGCTGACACCTGCCAGACATCTAAAAATAGAAACTGGATGTAATTAATTATTTATTTTGCTGTCTTTTAATGCCCATTTGCATGGTGCAGCATGGAGCGCAACAATGCCGAGTTGGACTTATACATACACAGGTGACATCTGCCAGACATCTATAAATAGAAACCAGATGTAATTATCTGTTTTTGTCTACTTGTTTTTTTATTTTATATTATGAATGGCCATTTGTGTGCTGCAATGCAGTGCTTACCAATGCTAACATGTAGCTTAGTAGTATATATGAAGGCATACTGACGTTCTTGCTATCCATGTAGCTGAATAGGTAAAGTCATGACCTACAGCATTGTAGGTCCCAGGTTCAAGTCCACAGCTGTCATACATTTTTACATTTATTGCTGTGAAAATGTGTGAGGTGACCTAAAGGGCAGTTTAATGTAAAAACAAATTTGTTACATTTGAAAAAGCTGCGCAGTGCTAATCACTGCTTAAATATGGTTAACGGCTACTCCTGTTTGTGCATTGATAAGGTTCACTAAAACACGGTACTGTGAGTTTATGTGATGCTCAGCTCTGCTTAGCGTGTTTGCATGATTCTAAGTAATGCAGCACTTTTTGGAATGTTGCAGTATGATGTGTAAGTGTGGGAAAACAGCCGATATTAAGGGCAATGGGAGAATTCTGTAGTGTTTGTTGGAGACTTATTAACTTGTCAGTATGTCTGGTGGTGTTAGTGAGGGAGCACACTGTCAGATGCAGTGGTGGGATGTGCAGGAATCCAAAGTGTTTGTTGGATTCCTGGACCACAACTATGTACCCTGGCTGTTGCAGGTGATTACCAGGGCTCAGAATGTAAAGCTGAAGCCTGGGATCAGTTGTCCAGGGATCTTATAAATGCTACTGGTATCCTTGCACTGGTGAGCAGTATCGTCATCACTATAATGATCTGACGTGAAGGTGGAGAGAAACCTTGGTCACCTGGGTCCAAGAGGCTAGGGCTGGGCAAGCCCCACAGATATGTAACTATGTTTGTCTTACTTTACTAAAATACAAGCTTAATCTGTGCAAAACTGGTATGCATAATTGTGTATTTCTCTTCCAACAGCTACCGCTAAATGGTCTCACAATGTCCAGTCTCATGTTAGGTGCCTAGCCAGGATGTGCTGTGAGTGCGGTTAAGTACGGATATTTTCTGATAACTGTAGTGCAATAAACAATAAACACTATCAATAGCAGTAAGCAATAAGGTGTAACTCAGGATTGTGGTTTGATAACTTCTTCTTCTTCTTTCGGCTTTTTCCCGGTTAGGGGTCACCACAGCGGATCACCTTGTCCGCACATTGATTGGCAGTGGAGTTTTATGGTGTCGAGTTGCCAGCCCGGTGCCCAACCTTCCACAGAAGGCACACTCACATGCACACCTAGGGCCAATTTAGAGTATCCAATCCACCTGCAGCATGTCTTTGGGATGTGGGAGGAAAGCGGAGCACCTGGAGGAAACCCATGCGACCACAGGAAGGACATGCAGACTCCGCACAGAAGGCACCCCAGCCAAGGATCGAACCGGAGAACCTCTTGCTGTGAGGCAGCAATGCTAACCACTGCACCACCGTGGCCGCCCTATTGTGGTTTGATAACTAATTTGTTGAAATAAGTGCAGTAGGGCTATATTCACTGCATGTGTGTTCTAATGTTGCTGCAGTCAAATGTAAAACTGAAATAAAAAAAGAATGCCAAAGTAATTGCCTGATAAATGTATTGCACAAACCACAGTATAGTTCAGGGCTGTCTGCAGTCCCCTTTCAGTCATATGATGCTCTCTAATCCTCCCACTCCAGGAACAAGGTATATGAGTAAGGTAGCCCACGCTATGGGCAGATATCATGTGTGTACTTCACAGATTCTAAGGAGCTATAATAATAAAGTGTAAAGCAGGATTGTGGTTTCATAAGAATGTGTTGAAATAAGTACAGTAGGGCTGTATTCATTGCATGTCAGTTCTAACGTAACTGCATTCAATTGTTGCATAACGTGCACATGTCACCTGCAGTCACAGCTTTTGGGTTCTACTCCCATGCTCGCCAACTAAGTCATATGATGGCTGTCTAGTCTACTTAATGCACACAAACATACCTCTCAAGTGTCACAGTTTTAAGTAATGTAATGACAACTACCCAATCTGTCTGGTCTGTGATGAGCAGATAAATGATTACCTGAAATGCAATGTATTTTCAAATCTGTTTACAGAACACCTTGGTAGTTATGTACATGCACATTATGTGAAACAGTTCCACATAGTTGTGAACCTGCATTTGGTAGTGCTTGGCCCATACTGACCCATGCTGACAGCTTGAGAGGTATGTGCGTGCTACATCATCTATAGAAGAATTTGAGTTACTGTACTCACAACTGACACTGCATATCTGTAGAGGTATGTATTAGCAGTCTGTATTAATATCATCTGCGACTTTACTAATGGTATGTTTTTCTCTCTCTCTCCCCACCTCTTATCTTCTTTAATTTATTAATGTTATTTATTATGATTTAATATTAATATATTCTGTTAAACTAACGGTTTTGTTAGCATTATGGGTTATTTCATTCTGGTTTGCTGTTAACATACTTACTGTTATATTATTTAATGTTGTGTTCCACATAATATACCTTAATATGTATTTGGATTAATCAATATTATGTTCCATTATGTTAATACTAACATCGATTTAGTTATTACTAACCTTAACCTAATGTTATAACTAATTTACTTCAGGGAGACAAGGTAGGCCGGTTCCCGGTGATCCACCTACCTGCCAGCCATGGCATTGGGGCACAGCACATCTGGGACCCAGCCTGCTGGTGCCCTCTTTGCTACCTCTGGCATTCGGCAGTCCTGCCCCACACGACAGGGCACATCCTCCCTCTGGGAGCAGTGGTGGAGGGGGTGATGAACTGCCAGGATTGGTGTACAAGATTGCATTCTGTGGTTTTGGATGCAGGTCATGTTGGAAACCCTGGTGGTGCAGCCTTACCCCAGAGCCCACCACTGCCACCACAGGTTTAATGAAGGAGCAGTGCCGAAATTCCCATAGTTGGGGACTTGAATCAGATTGCAAACTTGTGGAGGTGCCTGAGAATGGGATTCCACAACACCCTCTACATCCAAGGTGTTCACCCCCCCTTGTGTCACATACAACCCCTGTCTGCTGTCTTGTCTGTCTTCAAAAGCTTCCTCACCTTTCCAACTTACCTCCCCCACATGTACCTATGTCCCTTCCCCAACATTCCACTCTCAGATTAAAAAAAATTGTCACCTGTCCCAAAAATAAAAAAAATATATATATTGTCCCATACATAGCTCTCCATTTCACACTCATGTCCACTGGACACATGTAATTTGGTCCAATTAGCTTGACAATGCAGTTATGTCGTCTTCACCCCTCTTTCTGGGGGTGACAGTCCAAATTCATCTACAAAGTCTGTCAAAGTGGACAGTTGTTGCTGTACAATAAATGGATAGCTATGAGTCTTCCCTACACCCTTCCTGCACATACCTACCTGCCTTTCACTATGTTTTCCCCCCTGCTTGCACCCAATTTCACCACTGTCCTATCTCTCCTGTTTTCTTTTTTTTTAAATATTTTTTGTGCTGTGCAGTGTCGCTAACCTCAGCTAAATGGAGCTATATTAATATATGCATTTTAAATTATAATAAATACGTACAAAATAAATACCTGTCCCCTGTTTCAAATCTGAGACCATCGCATCTGCAGATTACTGCATTAACCTGCCACACCACACAGCTGTTAACTAAAACAGGTGGCTTAAGCAAAACATAGTAATTGCAAGTTAATGTAATTGTGTGTAAACAGAGCTGTGCATTGTGCCCCATTGCTCAAACTTGCTGTAAAAGTAATGGAAAAACTGGGAGTGTAATTTTGAGTCTGGTAGAGGACTACACCACTAGAAAGCCAGACAAATACTAATGGATGTAACCGGTGTCTCTAATAGCAGGTACATGGGCACTTTTAATAGCAGCATGTACAAGTACTCCTGCTAAAACATTAATGGCAAGATGCATGTTCAACTGGGACTCTGGTTGAGAAATATATCCCTATAAAGCCAGGCACATAATAATGGATGTAATGGAAGTATGTCACAGACTGTATGTGTGCACTTATACCTTCCCAAATACACATGCTATAATATTGACTAAGTAGCACAGTCTGTGAAATGCTTTGTAAACAGTAAGTTTTGCCACACATAGTCCTGGGTTCAAATCCAGTGGTATGTAGGATTTAAATTATATTATTGTGAAGCCATCAATGAATGACTAAGTCATGCACTCTATATCCACATAATGCATTTCAAATGAAATGTCTGCTTTTCACTGATGGAAGTCACAGGTGTGTAGGTAGGAACACACTTGACATATCCCTATAGCAACACTATAAGTGCATAAAGTGTCAGGCCATCCATTAATATGCATTCACAGAGGATTTTAACTTAGGTAGTGCAAATGAGGCCCACTAATATCAGAATGCAGCACAAAATTATTTCATAATGATATTACAGATTAGCACAGCAGCAAAACTAACATACACATATGGAGGTCCTGCTAGTAACAAGGACTGCCAGCACACACATTCCAAATGACTACCATAATGTAACACATGACCTGACAGTTGCCCAAATAGTTGCCATAATGGTATATTTACCCCTTATGTTGCTCAAGGACACAACAAACATGATGCCCAGTACTCTGTTAGTGATTCCATTGCCTAACATACTTACCTTAAACACATGCCTTAATTTGCAGTGGAATAGGTGCCCTCACTCTGGCTCTGCCTCTACAACAAAGCTGCCACAGCTCCCACATTTAGTCTTACAGCTTGCTGTCCTCCAAAGTGTTCACACTCTGCCTATGCCTATTGTCTGCAGCATCAGCATCAGATGAGGCACACACATCTGTATGTAAAAGTAGCTGCTACAGACATACCCTCTGCGATGACATAGTGTATTCACCCCAGGAATGTCCAGCACAACATATCAGAAAGGACTTCTAATTTAAATGAAGGCCTTATATCTTGTTTAGTGGTTGCATGTCATTGGCTGATTATAATACAAATCAACTGTATTGGCTGCAATTAGCATTTCAGAACCACAGATTGGTTAAGAGCCAATCACCTGATAATGAGAACCATGTTCAAAAGGCAAACAGCTGGCTAGGGGAACCAGTCTGTATGAGACTTTCTTCAGACAGTAAATGTGTTGCCAAAAACTTTATATATCTGCACATATCAACAGAGGAGTATTGTACTCTATCAGGTATGTAACCTTTTTGTTTACAAAATAATGCATATGTGTGAATATACTTAGGAGTAATGGGGATTACATCATTAAGCCTTTCTTAGAACTGCAATGATGACATGTCATTGATCTCCAGATTTGTTACACTTACAGAGGACGTACAATACATCAAGGGTGGAATGTTTTTTTTTTGTTTTTTTGTTTTTTTGTCAGTGTGGCACACTGGACTAGTGGGAATGTCCCTTTATAGCAGTTGTAAAACCACACAGCTATTTGATTTGCCCTGTTGTTTTGACATATTATCAGGGGGGTTGACCCTAGAGTACACATTACAATGGACTCTTGTGTTGAGTGTATGATCATACAGCAGTATCTGTCATGGCAAACATGGGAATGGCTGTCTATTGCTAGAAATGTAGTTGAATACATATGGTTAGCATGTTTGCACACTGAAATATGACATGTGTGATCTAGCAGTGGATAATGCCAGCCATTCTGTTCTTGCTGTATCCCTACATAATGTACTTCCATGTATGTGATCCTGACATGTGTTCCCATTTTGTTGTCATTCAAAAAACATGTATGCCAGACGCTGTGCCCCTTTTATGGATGCTGAGAATTATATAATCCTGGAAGGCCTCCGTCAATGCCATGAATTCCTAGTGCCCATGGGGGCACAAAACAGTGAACAGCAGTAAGTATTGTGGGCTGACCTTGTCTGTGATGTTAATGCCATAGGTCACCACAGCAGGACATATGAGCAGGTTCGACACCGTGCCATGGATATGATTAATGCTGTATGCGAAGAGCAGTAGATGTGGCCAGAGATCGTGGTGTCACTGGCGGAGGGACTGCAGCAGAACAACCACTATCAGCCACTGAGGAATTCCTGTTGAACCTAGGAACACATGACAACTCCCAAGCATTCATCACACCATATATCATGGCTGTGAGTGCCACAGTTTTCACACCAGAGGAGCGTTCAGGTAGGCTTAGTTTGATCAGCATTGGCATAGTGTAGTATTCAGTGTGTCAGGGTGTAGATACTTTTATGTGGGGTGTCAAATGTTTGTTCTTTGGGAGGTAGTTTAACTGTAGTTTGAAGCTCATGCTCAGATTTTGACCAACATAATTAACAAAGTAACTACTGTAAATGTGAGATATATGGAGATATTACCCTGTTATAGTACAACATGTGGTGGCGTTTACATTACATCTCCCTTAACTTTTCACAGGTCCATCAGGAATCAGACAAGGCTGTGGTCCTGCTCCTGGTAAGCACAACACTGTTTTGTTACAGATGTAGATTTATTGCAATGTATTCCCTAAAATGTCATCCCAGGCATGCTGGCTGGATTGCTGTACTGTTGGCATGATTGCCAACTGCACAGATATTTTCTTTCTGTACACACTTTAAAGTCATGCTTATGCCTTGTAAGTGTGACCACACTGATAGATATGACGGTATTGTCAGGCCATTGCAGATTGTCATATGTATCAACTGTGCAGCCTTCACAAATGTCAACAGTGAATCTCATTGTTGCTGATGAGATTGCAAGGTAAAGAGCTTTAATTTACAAGTAAGTTCAGATGTTTGTGGGAAATGTAATATCTTCATGTCCTACTATATGAGGTTGGGGGTTAAACAGGTTTGTAATAGTGACAATAGTGTATAGAGCTGTACATGTATTGCAACATAGTACTACAGAACATAAAAGTGCAGGTATTAATGTACTGCTTTTCTCTTTCTTAACACAGGTGAATGGGTGGGTTGGTCTCTGCCCCCTAAACAACCTGATGTCAGTGCCTCCTCACACTCTGATGATGATGGTGGCCATAGTGAGACATAGCTGGGGGTTTCAGGGTTGATTTTGTCCCGGAAGTTTACATCCCTCTTCTGCCCACATTATCACTGCACACATTCTGTATGCCTACACATATCCAGTCCCCGGAGGCCACAGATACTGGACAGTCACAGGGTGGGGACATTCAACAGGAAATTGTGGCAGCTATAGTCTGATATCTGTGACTGCCTCCACTGCATTGGTGATACCCTGGATCAGTTCACTGATGCAGTGGAAAGAAGGTGGTCTGAGACCGCTTGCAGAATATCTGTCTTGGAATGTACATTGTCTGTGACAGAACACCTGGTTGGAGTTGAGTGGCAGATTCATGGACATATGTCAACAACTACATCTGCTGAGAGTCCATGTGGCTGTGCACAATAACAGTCCCATAGTGGCAGTACATCCAGCAATCCAGAGGGGAGTGTGCTGTCCACATCAAGATGTGGCAGGCCCTGGGCTTGTGGTGATGGGTGTTCCCATGGAGGACACAGTCTCAGCAGACAGCAGTCACCATCAGGTACTAGCACTGCTTCTGACCTTGGCCATGGAAGTGCCAGTTCAACTCCTGGCAGAGCCAGTTCTCATGTTCAAGGGTGGAGAGGGTGAACTGTCAGCTCTACCATGCCCAATTCAAAGCTGTCCAACATACATACATGTAGGGTTAGCACTGATCTTGATTGTGTTCATGCACAAAATCACACCACTGTCAAATTCAGGTCACCTACAGACACACACAGCACATTGCCATGGTCCATCTTGCCTGTTTCCCTTTCTGACTCACACACATGCTTTCAGCCTGTTGGGTCAGCTTAGGCCTCCTGCACCACCCACAATACACCCTGTGAAGTGATGATATCTGTGCCACATCTCTGTCATCCTCATCATCGATGCAGAGAAATGAAGCTATGTGTCTAATGCATTGGGTGACTAAATAAATTAAAATATAATTATGTAATGCAGTGTTGCTTTGCCATGCCACTTGTACTGGTCACAGACAGATGCTGTATGCTGAAATTTATAATGAGTAAGCCACATAATTGTGGGTACCTTATGTTGTATGATATTGCAATAGCTGTATACTTACACAATGAAAGGTGTGTCAGGACCTGTTTATGGTTCAGTTTCAGGAGTCTTTAGGGGACACCTATGGATACACAGTGGCAATAAGCTCATGGACATCACAGCATGGGATGGAATGTCAGCACAGAAAACATATGTCCAGATTACAGCAGTATAGGTGCATGGCTCCATAGGGTCATATGTGTAGAACAGGCTAACAAGGACAATGATGTCACACAGCCTACTCATGCATCCCTAATCTATGAAATGGTCTGATACTCTTGATAAGTGTCACCAGGGTTTCTGCAGCTAACACATTTACAAGCTGTGGTGATAGAGATGACCCATCTACAAACTTCCAGTATCCATCACAGACATTTGTCCTACATCAATTATGATTGTCTTGTTCTGCATCCTATTGTGTAACTTGGACATGATGTGCATTACAGCAGACATGTGCCTCACATGCATTGGGAGCTTGTTACATATAGGGTGTATTGTCTGTGTTACATACCTGTCTCTCCAGCATGTAGTATTTATACTACAGTGATGGTGTAAGTGTGTAGAACAGGTTATACATGTGTCAGTTCTGTCTTAGATAAGCAGGAGGTACGACATGGGATCTGACACCTCCATGTATGGAAGCCATACACATCCCCTTCAAAGCATGTAGGAGACAGACTAAACATGTACACACTTGACACAGACTGCATCTGACATGTTATCTGCATGGTGTATTGGTTTACCTTGGAACCTGTGTGGCTGCTACAGTTGTAAGATATGCCTGTGTGCTGACATAGCAACGGTGTCATTGCACTCAATGATAGGTGTGATGAGTGCCAAATATGGTATAACAATGACAGTCTGGGATTTACATGCCATACCTTTCTGTATAGGTTGTACAAAACTGAATGGATTCCCACATCTTACTGACCAGTGAAAGTCAAAGGCTACAATACTCTCTGTGTCCATAAGTCCATGAGCAATAGCTCAACTGTGTGCAGTGTGTGAGCACTACCTTATTTTTCAGGGTTGGATGACTTCCAAAAGGATAGTATTGTGCAGTCCATGGCATTCACTATTTGTCAGTGGATCTGATAACATCTGAATGTGTGTCTCAGGCCATTCTCAATAACTGTTGGTTCTGTGTGAGATTCAGTGACAACACCTTATATATAATCATGTGCTAATGTAGTTAGTTAGAGGTCACTGACAGTGTCAGTGACTGCAGAGAAGAGAATGGCTACAAGGGGTACTCTATTAATAATGTCTGAGGGAAGTCCACTGATGACTGGCGTCATTTTAATGTAGGTCTACCCAATTCTATCTTCCCAGATTATGACTATCAGGGACTTGGCAATCCACCAGCTGACTTGCCAGTCTGTAAATAATCTATACAGTTTTCAGCATGTCCTGCTGGCCTAATATTGTCAAACACCTTGTCAGGCTATGGCAGGTGGAGTGAGTCATATTCCCTTCATCCATTGCATAGTCACTCAGTGAGGTCCACCAGTTAGGTTAGGTAGGCATGATCTGGCCTTGAGCAAAGAAACTGTGTTTCATCCAGTGTCAGTAGGTTTACAACATTTTTACTGATCGTATCCATGCTAACTCCTTTCATGGTTTTACATAGCAGATGACTGAGAGGTCTGGGGACACTGCTTGGCATTGTATGCTAGTTGCCATCTGTGCAACTACTTATTGCAGTCACTTACATCATGTTCCAAGAAAAGAATCATCCAAGGTGTCTGTACAGAGCACAGACAAAGAATGTAGGGGAGTGTAATATGTATACCCTGTGAAGGCAAGATGGGAGGGTTTACACACATTATTACCTTGTGAAGAATGCACAAAGGGCATTCCCTTGAATTGCTGGTGCCTGGCTACTAAACCTACTGGTCTCACCACAACCATTCTGTCATGGGATACCATGCTCCAATACTTTTACTGTCATCACATACAAAATGTTACAGCAAAGCTCATGATGAGAAGGACACAACTTGTTTGTTCATCCACATGGTTGTCCCACATCATGAAAGGCTCTGTAAGTTTCACATACCCTCCTACAGGTAGATACATTGATTAGCAACCTGGGCAATCAGTTGGGTTTTGCATGTAGTATGTCTTCTATAATCAGGGTTGGTGGTATGTCACAAGGGAACTGATCAGATAGTGATTAGGAGCAAAGCTGCAGTTTCACAATATAATGTGCAATGTCCAGTGACATAGATGTCCAGGCTTGCTGAAACAAGCAGTACAATGGTGATGATCCATCTTAGGTGACAATTTCACAGCACTTCATGCATCCTGCCCTTCAACAGATTAATGGTGGATATCTGCATAACATGGCTATGAGGCCTACTGCAGAAGACTGGCCACCTTTGGCCAAAGTGTGTCCACCTGTCATATGTACTAGGTATGTCATATTGTACAGTTATGTAGCCAGAACACTCATGTCTGTGTTCCCACATCATGTCATACAACAGCCAGTTTGGGCACACACACACACACACACACACACACACACACACACACACACACACACACACACACACACACACAAAACACGTGGCCTGGAGTATATATCTATTTGTATATACATAGAGACAGATATATTATCTATGGGAGAGAGAGAGAGAGATAGTGACAGATGTGTAAACATATATGTATGTACGTATAGACATATCTATACATAACAGGTAATTTTGAGCAAGGGACAACAGAACTGAGCGCTGTTTAACTAAGTGTATGAACAAGCCCAGTGGGATTGTCAGTACTTATCAACTGACTCCAGGCCACACCTGTCTGTATTCCTGTCTGGAATTTTGTGTGTTATAGACAATGACATCTGTCCCTGTTTCTGCAGTACTGCACTTCACTCAGATTGTCAACAGTGTTCTTCAGCTGTCTGATGTAATTAATATGTGCAGAGGTTAATAATGTTACACCACACACAGACTGACAGTCTGTAAAAAAAAAGAAAAACAACAACATAATAATAATAATAATAATAATAATAATAATAATTCACATCCAAAATATGAGGATACTTCCCAATTAGAGCCATCAACACCATCATCCATGCTAACTTCCCTAGTCCTCTGAGCCACACAAGCTGCCAAAAACAGAGTAGTCATTCATCACATTATCAACAGCATAAATATGGATGTTGTTATTCCTGCATTAAGTGAGACGTACAATATATGATCAATTTCTATGGTACTGTGTTAAGATTACCTGGACTTCTCATATACCACTGATGAGTTACTGTTGCAGCAGTTATATGAGAACACTGCTATGTTGCGGGTGGGGGAACAACACTGCATGCTCTGCTGGGATACACAGTAGTACGAATATCATGTCCACCCACTGTTTAACATCTTCCTAGACTGCTGTAATGAATATTCCATGCATGAGGCCTTGTGACTATTAAAGAACACATGATAGTTGACAGGGTATCTGTAGTCCCATGTGGATGTTACTTCTGTCCAAATAGCCCACTATAGTTACTTGCATAAATATATTAGAGCCATACATACAATGCCATATCATACTAATCCTTACAAGTACTGTATAGGTTAGAGACTTACCTTGCAAATGCAGTCGTTGACATAATTGCAGTTCAGGGCTGACTCTGTCTGATGCAAGCAGTACACAGCCAATACATGGATAGGTACAAGTTGTGTGAATTGCATGGCATCAAGTTTAATACATGTATGTGAGTAGGAGTATGATGTCAGTTCCTAGGGCCCTAGGTTGTCAGTGAATGTGCTATGTATTGTCTCTTAGCCAAAGCCAGGGCATACTGAGCATGCCTACATCTGACTACAGGGACATCAGCAGGGAGTTCCTCCTCTGAGTCCTCCTGTGACTGTGGCTGTGGTGACCTAGGCACTGGTGGGGAGCTGTGTATCCCTTCCATTTCACTGATCCTTCTTCAGCTGTTTCCCCAGGATCAAATT
Source organism: Protopterus annectens (assembly GCF_019279795.1). Taxonomy (NCBI): domain Eukaryota; kingdom Metazoa; phylum Chordata; order Ceratodontiformes; family Protopteridae; genus Protopterus; species Protopterus annectens. Next base: position 809,107,495 of record NC_056735.1, on the reverse strand, counting down.
GGGTAGCATAGGACATACTGTGAACATATGTGCACATGTGGCTGGAGAGGCACCACCAGATATACCAAGGTACTGAAAACATGACTTCAGAAGCCCAAACACACTATCTATGATGTTTCTAGTTTGTCCTTGTGCCTCATTATGGTGTTCTTCCATGGGTGTCTGTGCATGTCTGATGGGTATCATTATCCATGAATCCAGGCCATAGCCAGCATCCCCCAGTAAATGGCTGAGTGGAATGTCCCCCCTAGGAAACATCTGGTGCAGTTGTGATGCATGCCAGATATGCGTGTTGCGATAACTAGCAATGCTGCCAGTACACACATTCAGCATAATCCCCGGGGCATTGCACATGACCTGGCAGTTGACGGAGTGGTACCCCTTGAGGTTGATATAGATTCTACCCTCTTCACTGGGTGGTGCCTTAATGTGTACACGAGTGCTATCTGTGGCACCCAGTACTTCAGGGTAGTGTGCTACATGGTAGAAGTGTTGCATATTCCTGGCCCTCACCTCAGCAGTGAGGGGAAAAGATTTGTGCTCACAGGCATGTGGTAGCATGGCATCCAGGTACTGGTGGAGTATCTTGAATGCAGATGCCTGTGAGACTCTCATCATGTCTCCAGTTGATCTTTGGAAAGTACAAGTAGCTAGGATCCGAAGGGCTTCACATACCTTTGTTTCCACTGGAATGGGTTCCCCTCTGTTGGCTTTTGGTCTGAGTTGAGGGTGGCAGAGTTCAGTGAGTTCTTGTAGTATGTTGCTGTACACACTGTAGTGTTCTACCATCTCTAGCTCATGTAGCTCCTGAAAGGTTACCCTGGGCCTGAACATTCTTCTTCTTCTCTGTCTAGTATTGCCAGCAGCACCAGCAGCACTGACTTAGCATCTAGCACATACAGATGTAGCAGACCTGAAGCAGCCCCTAGCATTATCACAGTTAAAATTCTCAAGTCTGTACTCCAATGCTCCAGAGTACTGGGGGAAAATCAGAATATAGGGTGTATGCATACTTTATACAGGTCTGCTACAGGTGCTAACTATGATGCATTCCACCTGCCTACAATATAATTAACAGCATTTAATGTCCCTATTTCACATTGCCGCACTGTGCAGCATAGCTTATACAAAGGTCAAAATTTCTAAATGAATACATCCGGTTTTAAGAACACACTCAGCCAGGCAGTGAACTGAACAAACACACAAACACATGCAACTAAGCTTAAAAGAGCTTAGAAGTAAAAGAACAGACCCCCCCTGATGTCAGCCACATCCTGTGTAAATATCAACATGGTATAAGACCCTACACGAAGGGGATATGTAGATATGAGTATTCTTTTCTGCTATTCAGTAATTCCACCTCATTTGCATACTTATCTGTGCTGACAGCCTGAAAACTACATACTTCTTAGCCCTATCACCTTAGCAACGGCATCAATGCAACATTTTAGGGACCCAACAAAAAATTCTATAATACATTTCTGTCACATGATATAAAATTCTTTGTTTTCCTATTTTATTTTATATTAAGCATGTTTGCTACTGTGGCATGTAGCTCATACATGCGGAGATTATTAAAAAATGTATTAATTTAACTTATTTCCTTTAATCATTCTGACATACAGAATAATAGTTTTGCTCATATGTGTATGTGGCATTGCATTTTCAGAGGATTTATGTCACATTTCTACAGTTTAACACCCCCTTTTTTCTGTCTAGAGTCCTGTACATGGAATTTTTCTGCGTACACTACAGACACTGACATAGGGTCTGAACAAATGCTTTTCTGCTTGTTGGATTGCTTTATATGCCTCATTTGCATGATTTTCACCTGCTTATCAGGCAATTTGCATGCCATGATTTTCCGTGTTTGTGCATGCGTGCGTGCCACTCATTAGCTTGCTGAATCTTAATATGTTCTCATCCATGTAAGAATCTCTGTGAGATATCTACATGGAAAACAATGTGTAGGCTTTATTAAATCCCCCATCAATGTGTTCAGCATGAGTTCTGTGGATTTTTCCATCTCAGGATTATCTTTTTCTGCCTAAATCCTACCTTTATAAACTATACCTTACACATATCCACCAATTCTTTTTACCTCCACTACACCTTACACACCTATAACATCATCATGCCACTCAAGATTACTTTCAGTCTCACACTTACTCTACTTCCCCTCTCCTCTCCTGCCTTTACCACCTCACTTGCCTCCCTGCCATACACCACCCCCCTTTCACACCACCATTTCACGCCGTGTACAAGAGTCACCTCCCACTAATTTTATCTCTTCATACCTCTTCAGTCACCATGCAATTTTTCTCTTTCCTACTAAAGTTATTACTGATAATAAAAACTAAGTCCCCTTCCCAGTCACACCCTACCTTAAGTACCACCTTGACCCCAAAACAAATGCTAAACTCTCCAGATTTCTTTTCTCCCACATTTGTCAACTTATCTCTCTTCTCCTCTCAGGTGACATTCAACCCAACCCTGGGCCCTATGTCAATCTCCCTTCCAACTCACCCTCATCACCTCTCCACCCCCCAAATAAATCACTTCTCTTCGCAACATTGAACACCCAAAGTTTATGTAACAAAATACCCAACCTCCACACCTAGCTCCTCCACAGCCACCTCGACATCCTAGCTATCACCGAAACATGGTTAAAATCGCATATTAAAGACCCCAAAATTACCCCTCCCAAATATAATATCATAAAATATGACACAACCCACAAGAAAAGTGGAATAGCCCTACTATTTTTCCTCCCTATCTGTAACTCCTTATACCAAACCTGTACCACAATTTGGTACTGTTGAGCTAATATGAATACAAAAATCACTTGCGAGGGCAGCCAGAAAGGATTTGAGCTATGAAAATGTTATTGTCCACAAGACAGCAATAAAAACGTTCCACTTATAAACACATCAACTCCTTAACTTGTTCAACGCGTTTTCGTCCCCACTTATAACTTCATCAGATGTATGAATATCTCATGACTAGCCTCTCTTTAAATAATGACTTCTATCAAAAACAACCAATTACATCATTCTCATAATAAATCAATAAAACTGTCACATTATATGAAAACATTAAATCACATATTTATCATTTACTTCTCATAAAAAACAGGTTTTGAAATGAAAAATGTGCAAAAACATATAAAATATAAAATATACAAGTGTACTCAAAAGCTCATAGTCACAGTTATAGTAATGTAGTTCCACTAAAATATTAAATAAATATTAAAATACATTAAAATTCATTCAAGACCCTCCATCTAGTGGCCACATAACCAAATTACAGTTTTGCTGCTCTAAGCTTCAAAACAGGGGCTAGGGAGACAGCATCATAAAGAGCATGTGGTTTAGTAGCTTCTAATATTATTTGCCGGTATAGTTCTCTATACTCTAGCCTAGTCTCCCATAGCCTCCCTCTCACTTCCTTTGGTATAATCTCCAAAACAAAAAACTGAAAACTATTTTTATGGCATGTCTTATAATGTCTGTGCAGTGCATTATTTTCATTCTTACTTTTAATGTCATACCCATGCTCATATATTCTTGTTTTGAATTTTCTTTCCATTTTCCCAACATAAAATGAAGTGCATTCTCCACACAATGCTAGTTATACCACTCCACATTTATTACAATTAGCAAAACATGTACTATTTTTCATTATTTTCCACTGTCAAAATGTGTAGTATCACCTATCCTCACAAACAGGCATTGCTGACACCCCCCACATTTGCATAGTTATAGGTTTATACTAGGTTATCTGCCCTAAGGCATTTATAAGCCTAGCCCAAATTTTTGTGGCTTACGCCACCCCTTATATGTAAAAATACTGTGCCCATTAGTTTGTTGTGCCTCTGTCCAGCAGTGACACAGAGATGATTCCCGGGATAAACCTACGATCTCCCATCCACAGGTCAAGATTTCTCTTGAACAGAGCCAGCGAGGTGCTCTGCCTCACATGGATCGGGATTTTATTCCACAGCATAGGGAGTCTCTGAGTGATAAATCTATCCCTCCAGCACGTCCTATTTATATCCGTGCTAAGGTTTAAGTCGCTTGCTCTAGTGGTTTTGGTGGATATTGCTCAATGAAGTTAATATTGCTAATAAAAAAAAATCTCTTTAATCTTGAATGATTTGTTGTTGGAAGGGACATTTAGTTTAGGAACTTTCAGATATCTGAAGAATGAGAAACCAAGTTCCTTCCATTTTTGGAATTCCGAAGGTTCATAAAAATCCTTTGGATCTCCCTTTAAGACCTATTGTGTCATCAGAAGGTTCTGTTACTGCACCCTTAGCAAAATTTTTGGATACAAAATTAAAGGACTTATCCTTGAAGGGAAGTTCTGTATTAAAAGACTCATGGGGCATGTTGAGAAGTGTGAAACAAAACTTGTTTAATAACATTATTTTTATAACTATTGATATAGTAGAACTTTTCATGTCCATACCACACGAGGAAGGTATGCAATGGTTTGAAGAGGCACTGGTAGATTATGGAAAATTTACTACTAATGATTTCAATGCTTGCTTAACATTAATGGAGGTAGTATTAAAAAATAAGTACATATTTTAAGAAGGGGAATTTTACAAGCAGTTAAAGGGTGTAGCAATGGGGGTGAGGTGCGCCCCAACATATACCAATATTATTCTTTCTTGGAGGTTGAAGAAATATGTGCTAAACACTGATTATGTAAAATGTTGGGTGCTTTCCAAATGATACCTGGATGACATCTGTCTGTTTTGGATTGATACCGAAGAAAAATGTTTTGAATTTTTTAACTACCTGTCAGGGACAACCTGATTTTTAAAGTTTACGCACAATATAGAATACAATTTTATGAACTATTTAGATATTACAATCAGAAAGGACCAAGGTAGTTTTGTATCAGAAGTATTTAGGAAGCAGACTTACTTGAATTCTTACTTGTATTACACAAGTGCCCACCCTTATCACCAGAAGAGAAGTCTAGTGAAAGGGCAGTTTGTAAGGAGTAGTCGGATGACTTCTGGGGATGCAGATTTCTCAGATGAATATGTTTTATTCAGCAGTATGTTTAGAGAAGGAGGGTACCCTAATTATTTATTAAAAGAAATCGAACAACAAGTTAAGGAAGGAAGGAAAAGCAAGATGTGCACCCATATTAGGGAAACGGTGCCCCTTTTTGGAAAAGACAGCTGGAGACATAAAGGACACAGACAGAGGTAGTAATGACTTTGAGGAAGCATATATAATGAATTACTCAGGTGACACAGGTATCAGAACTATAACTGAGAAGGAATGGAATAGATTTATGGAGATTTCTGATTTAGACGTGATTTCTAACAAACCATTGAAATGTATTTATAGAAGAGATGTGAACATTAAAAACATACTTGAAAATAGTAACAAAAAATTCATGCTGAACAATAGGAAAAAGAGGAACATACAAATGTGGGGGTTGTCCACAATGTCTATTTATTGAGGATAGGTGATAGTGTACATCTTGACAGTAGAAATAGAATGATAAATAGTACATGTTTTTCCAATTGTAATACATGTAGGGTGATGTACCTAGCACTGTGTGGTGAATGCACTTCATTTTATGTTGGGAAAATGGAAAGAAAATTCAAAACAAGAATATATGAGCACGGGTATGACATTAAAAGTAAGAATGAAAATAATGCATTGTACAGACATTATAAGACATGCCATAAAAATAGTTTTCAGTTTTTTGTTTTGGAGATTATACCAAAGGAAGTGAGAGGGGGGCTATGGGAGACTAGGCTAGAGTATAGAGAACTATACCGGCAAATAATATTAGAAGCTACTAAACCACATGCTCTTTATGATGCTGTCTCCCTAGCCCCTGTTTTGAAGCTTAGAGCAGCAAAACTGTAATTTGGTTATGTGGCCACTAGATGGAGGGTCTTGAATGAATTTTAATGTATTTTAATATTTATTTAATATTTTAGTGGAATTACATTACTATAACTGTGACTATGAATTTTCGAGGACACTTGTTGTATATATTATATTTTATATGTTTTTGCACATTTTTCATTTCAAACCCTGTTTTTTTATGAGAAGTAAATGATGAATATGTGATTTAATGTTTTTATATAATGTGACAGCAAGAGGTTCTCCGGTTTGATCCTTGGCTGGGGTGCCTTCTGTGTGGAGTTTGCATGTCCTCCCTGTGGTCGCATGGGTTTCCTGCAAGTGCTCCGGTTTCCTCCCGCATCCCAAATACATGCTGTAGGTGGATTGGACACTCTGAATTGGCACTAGGCGTGAGTCCGTGTGTGTGCCTTCTGTGGAAGGTTGGGTGGTGGGCTGGCAACTCGACATCGTAAAACTCCACTGCCAATCATGAGCGGGCAGGTGATTTGCTGTGGTGATCCCTAACCTGGAAAAGCCGAAAGAAGAAGAAGAAGATATAATGTGACAGTTTTATTGATTTATTATGAGAATGATGTGATTGGTTGTTTTTAATAGACGTCATTATTTAAAAAGAGAGGATAGTCATGGGGTATTCATATAGCTGATGAAGCTCTAAGTGAGGATGAAAATGTGGTAAACAAGTTAAGATATTTATGTGTTTATGACTGGACCATTTTTATTGCTGTATTGTGGACTATAAAATTTTCATAGCTCAAATCCTTTCTAGCTGTCCTCACAAGTGCTTTTTGTATTTTTACAGTTGTTTGGTTGCCTTGGCACTTGATTATCTCTTTAATTTGTTGGTTTACTGTTGAGCTAACCCTGGCCATCTTAAATATAAATGAACACAAAAAGATATGTATTTCTTCTCTATACATTCCACCCGGTGACAATATACTTATTCTCGAGGAAATCCTCTCCTGGTTCTCATCTAACATTAGCAATGAAACTATAATTCTAAGTGACGTTAATATAAATTGGGCCACCTTTCAATCCCCCACTACCTCACACAATCTAAACCTCTATAACTTTACCAAGCTAATCAACTCACCTACTACACCCTCTAAAGATAGCTCCACTGGAACCACCCTGGACTGGATACTAGTCTTTCATCCCCATACTATCTCTGATAAGGGTACCCTATGTGACTCTATTAGTGATCACCTCCTTGACTTTGCTCATCACTCACCTACCTCTTTATACCTATCTCATAACTATATTTCCACTCGCTGTCTTAAAAACTTTCGCCCTTAGTCCTTCTCCGAGTCAGTAAAACATACTAACTTGGCTCCCCTAAAATCACTCCTCCTGGATGACGCAGTGATTTACTTTGATACTAGTTTCATCAACCTGTTAAATAACTTTGCTCCCATTAGAACTAAAATAATTAAATACAATACAGCCCCCTGGTTAACCAAAGAGGCTATAACCTTCATGCACCTCCGGGACAAATCATGGAAAAACTACCAGAAACACAAATCTTCTTCCTCCCTAACTGACTATAAGCAACTTCAAAACAAAGTCAAACAACATATAGCCTGTGACCAAAAATCCTTTTACTATTTATTACAAAACAACCACAAGACTAACTCTAAAAAGTTCTGGAACAGAATCTCTACCCTCCTCCATCCTGGTAAAAAAGTAAACCCATGCCCTGACCCTCACACCTCTGACCTCTCCTTAGCTGCCCAATTTAACTCCTTTTCTCATTGACTCTATAGCTAAACTCACTACATCTTTTACAAATAATATACCTAGTCTACAATCCCTTATCTCCCCTAATTCACCCTCCTCGAGCAACAAAAATTCTCAATTCCATCCTTTCACTCTCCAACCTGTTCCTATCTCTACCATAAAAAAAGTCCTACATAATTTGAAGCCATTTTCAAATGTCCCAGATAACCTTCCATCTAACTTCCATAAGCTAACTGGCAACAACATAGCCTTCACCATCTCTAGCCTAATAAACCAGTCGATCCAAGAATCCTATGTACCAATACTCTGGAAGAAAACCTTTATCATCCCCTTCATAAAGAGGGAAACAACACTGAAATATCTAACTTCTAGCCAATTGCCATTCTCTCCCCTATCTCAAAAATCCTGGAAAAATGCATTCATCTACAACTACTACCCTACCTATTTGATAACTATCTGCTTCCCCCCATGAAACACGGTTTCAGGCTGGACACAGCACCATCACCGCTCTACTCTCCTTTCTCAAAACTGTCAATTCCGCACGTGACTCCGGCAGTATTCTATCTACCCTCCTACTTGATTTATCCAAGACCTTCGATACATTACACACTGTCTCCTCATGTCTAAACTCTCTCATCTTAACATAGTCACCTCTTCTATCAACTAGTTCTCCAGTTACCTCTCCAATAGGCAGCAATCGGTCAAGTAGAAAAACTGCACTTCCTCTTTCCTTAACACCCTCACAGGAGTACCACAGGGGTCCATATTAGGCCCACTGCTATTTAATATATTTATAAATGACTTCTACTAGTGTATTCCTAATGCCAAGCTCATCAAATATGCAGATGACTCTACGATAATCTGCCCTGCCTTCCCAAAATACAGATACTAACCCAAGAAGCCTTCTTATCAACCAAGAACTAGATGGTAAACAATCATCTAGAAATAAATGCTTCCAAATCCAAAATTATGATATTCACCCTCTCAAAGTGTGCTAAAATTAACAAGACCTCTTTCGCCATAACTAGCCAAAACAGGGCCCCTATAGAAATTGTATCCCATACAAAGCTAATAGGTGTCACTATCAACAATCAGCTTAAATTTGACGTCTATCTCCAAACAAATATAAAGAAAACCCACCAAAAACTAGGCTTACTCTACCATCACAACTGCTTCCTTACTCACTCAACCAAACATGTCCTTTCTACCACCTACCTCATACCCCTCCCTCTTGTACGGTGCCTCCCTCCTTACTAATCTTCAATCCAGTCTAAAGACTAAACTAGCTTCCTGCTATAACAAAATCTCAAAGTTTGCCACTGGTGCCAATTCCTCCACTCACCACTGTAATGCCATTCGCAGAGTAAATTGGCTTGAATTATCCCATCATCTCTCCTTCATCCAACTTTCTTATGCACATAAACTCATCTTTAAACCCTTTCTCTGCCCTTCCCTTGACTCCTTCCTCCAATTACATCAACCTGATAGACTACTTGAGTCAAACAATCAAAGCCTGCTCGAAGTACACAAACCTGCTTGAACTCCAGACAAATTACTTTTGTCCTTCTCTCTATCCCGACTCTGGAATTCCCTTCCTCCACAAATCCATACCACCAACAACCACTCCACCTTCAAAACCTTGCTCCATTCCCACCTCTCTTCCCTCTGGGAATGCTCCTGCTCCCACCCCTCCTGACTCTCCTCTACTTAACCACATCCTACTTATCTCTCATCTCTAATTTCTCATAACTCTGATCCCTCTCCTCTACTTCTTCACACCCTGCCTACCTTTCTTTTTCAGTTTTCACAACTGTGATCCCAACTGTCTAGTTTCCTACCTAATTTTCCACCTACATCTCTGCTCCTTACTTCTTCCTTATATACCTATATCTTCACTCTATGTATTAGTCATTAATTTCCCTCTTCTGTGTTTCTTGTTTCTTATATAGATACATAGTACCTTTGATTGCCCTGTAAAAGCATTTTATACTATTATTTCTTTTGTTAGTACATCTCTTATTTTATTGTATACTACAAATTTTATATACTTTCTAACATTTTGCGGGTGTGTTTGTCTAATTACTTTATCACTTATTTAACCTTGTTGGAGCTTTTCTCCCCAGGACTCCATTGAAAACGGGCTCCTTCGGCCCAGTGGACTATCCTGGTAAATAAACTGCAAAATAAAAAATAAAAATAAAAATGTATGAATTTTCTCCCTCTAAATAATGGAATATGAATGATGCGATTATAGGTACATTTCAGTTTGCTAAAGATATTAATTTAGAAGTTATGCTCAAAGAGCAGGAAGGTGAACATGAGTCCAGTGTTTATAAAGTAAAACCTCAATCAGGATTCAGAAACAAGTAGCACAATATGCAATGCAAGCAAAACTGCACGGTGAATAGCAATGCTCCTGTTTGGGCCATATGTAGTGTAACTGTGCTAGTTGAGAAAATAGCTGTGTCAGCATCATATGCAAATGCCCACATAATGAGACAGGAATTAAAGATCTCATGGTTATGAGAGCAGTTGTGCATGAAAACAAGGATAATCAACATGGAAGTGTAACTCACAAATGCCCAAAAATTGTGTGACAAGTCATATTAAGCAGAAATATCTCGGTATCCTTTCTTGGTGAACATACAATATGCTGATATTTGCATTCGCTGAGCAGAAATTGTTAGGTACTGTTCTTCCAACCAGTATCCACAATGCTACATGCCTATTCCCCCCACATTTCACATGTTTCTGACTGTGCCTGACATTCCGTCACTTTCACAGCAGGGAGATAATGTGGACAAAGACACTATGTGGGTACTTGTACACATATGCTGCATCATATGGAAGCCTGTGGAATGTGTATTCTACAAATCCCTGTAGACACTAAGGTATGTATAGCAATGGCTATCCTTGGTATGGAGGCCTTTCGGCAGCCTTCAGTGGACAGTGTTTATGTCACAGGTATCCACCTAATGAAATTTACACCAGTTACAGTCCCTGTGGACTGCAGAGGAAATAAAACACCACTATGTGGCTTTTCTATGATGTACCCCATTTCCTGGGGCTCAAAGAGTCTTTGACTGCACATACATTACTATAAAGGCTCTGCCTGGTCCAAATGTGTACCAATTTGCCATTGAGAAGGAATTCCACTCCATTAACTGTTATATGGTGCGCAAAATGCAAAGTATTATATGTGGTGGGCTCTATCCAGGCAGTTCCCAGATGTGGCATTTTTCTGACCTATACCCATACCTCTCAAACACTCTGCATTTGACAGAAAATTGCAGTTTCACTCCTGATTTTCCTCTTTGCTTCATTGCTCCAATTTGTACTTAGCATTCATTTGCTTACTTGTAGAACCAGTGAGAGACAGGAAATGGTCAACATCAATAAGCAGCCACAGACCAATATTAGAGTACACTGGAAGCCAGGTTTCATTTTAACAACTGCTCCTATGCAAACTGTCTGATTAGTATGACAAAGATATGATCATGGACTGATATTTCTGCTACATTCTTTTATTTGCTAAATAGATTTGCTGTCCTGACAACTACCACCCAGATTGCCATTCCATAGGATAAAAAAGTAAAGAGGCTGAGCTGGACGATCTGAGTAGTCCGGGCAAAACTTTTGTTCCCAGCAGTCTAAGATGTGGGTTTCACGCAAACACATACACACAAAAATGTTTTCCCAGTATGTAGTCAAGGGGCAAGCACTGACATAGCTGTTGAAATTACAAGACCTGACATGAGTGTTTTGAGTTTTCTTGACTGCCTCTCATCAGCAATCTGCCTCTGTGGGAACAAAGGCTGCTATTTCTGCCTTTTCCTGCTGGAGCTGCCCTTGAATTCAGAGCTTGAACTTGAGGGTTCCTCCTGCCACACTTCAGTGAGCACTCTGCAGTGATGCATGCTTATCAGGTAAAATGCATGCCACATTCTCATCTGTTTCCAAATGAAAGGTTAAGAAGCATGAATGTTAAATTCAGAGAATCTGTGTGGGAGAGTGTCATTACAGTAACAGTAGTGTGTGTGTGTGTGTGTGTGTGTGTGTGTGTGTGTGTGTGTGTGTGTGTGTGTGTGTGTGTGTGTGTGTGTGTGTGTGTGCGTCTGTCAGTCTGTTTCTCCGTATCTGCATCTCCATCTACTTAAAAACCTAAACAGCATTTATTTTTATTCAGCTAAACTCTAAAGCAGAAAAACTGGTCCTTCCTAAACGAGTATCTAAACCTCACTCTAGTCAAAACATGTCCCATGACACATAAAAAGGCAAACTCCATAAACCAATGTTTTATTATTAATCTTTTTACTCAAAAATTTTAACTTATTTAGTCGGGTATGTTGGCATGTTACTGTAACAGTACTATATAAATGTTCCTGTACTTGAAATGTTTTACCTGTCTGACATTATCTGTATTGTATATGGTCAAGATTTCTGTCTTGTAAATTGTCTTAATGTGGAGCTTTTCTCCCCGGGTCTCTGCTGAAAATGGACAAACATCCAGTCGGACTATGCCGGTCAACAAATGTAAAATAAAATAAATAAATAATCAGAACATCAAGTAAATTGGAACCAGCAATAAAGCAGTTGCTAAGAGAGGAGTTATTAGAAGAATTGTCTGCAGTGGAAGCTCATGTTAGGCTGAAGTGGGTGCATTATGCTGTAGCACTGCAAAGAGATGGTGTCTGATTCACAACCATGAACCAGAATAGACAGAACAAATTTAATACTGATGCATGCAATGCTATAGCCAGACTGTGCAGTACATTGCAAAGTCAAACCACACTATTCATCTGACATTACCTAATCCATGTAACACAACAGTGAGGGCAGGTTAGTTACCATTACTTTTGCAGATGGTATGGGGCACAATGACAGAGATAAGTCATGGCTATATTGATGAAAATGTGGCTGGACAAAGGATGTGGAAAGAATTGTGTTTTATGGTATGATGATAGGGGAGGAGGTTGGACAACTACTTCACTAAAAGAGGATAATATTTCCTGATAGGGGCTTGTGGTCAGCTATTGTGGGCACTTGCCAGTACTGGTACGATGAGGCATAGTTGCCAAATTGTACTGCACTGTGTGGATGTCATTGTGACAGGTGTTGTGGGACCTCAGGTAGGAGCAATGCATACTGTGAACGGCATTGGACACAGAGGCATCATCTCTGATGAATGACACTGACATCTACTGACAAAGATGATGTTGAATTGCATGATTTTTGCTACATATCAGTGCCATATGCATGACCAGACCACCATGTAGATTACATTTGTAAAGGTAACCCCTGGGGTGAACACACAGTGCAGGCAGAGGAGCAGTCAAGGGAATGACATCAGCCCTGGTGAGAGAGTCATATGACCACATGGGTGCAGCAAAGGCTCACAAGTGCCTGTCCACTGAAACAGGCAGGTGATCCAGGCATTACATGGCCTTATGTATGTCATCACACATCCCACACAGTACATTAATCATCTGTACTATGGCAATGGTGATATCCATCTCTGACTGGCTCATTGACCTGAAAATCCTTTGCATAATATGCCCAGTGTAACTTCTAGTTCAATAGGTGTTAGCCCTGTTATTGAAGGCCACTGACTTGACATACCCTAGTACTGTTGACATGCACTGTGGTGGCACCACTATCCACTGCCAGTGCATGAGCAGGTGACAAGGGTCCTCTTGCATAAGGAGTTTAGGCATTACCTTTCCTTCTCTGCTAAGCATAGAGTTGGGCAGATTCTGCAAGCAAAATAATTATGTCATAGATATAGGCAATACTGTGCCTTCCAAGGAAACCATGATACCATGTTTAGGTTCCAATACTGTACTGGCATTAGGCATGACTTCAATTGAGGAAGGACCTACAGCTGTAGCACCTGTGATAGCAGACAAACATCCTTGTGTACAACTGTGAGTATGTGTCAGTCCCACACCCTTTTAACAACATGTCAGGTACAGATAATTATGTTAACAAATGTATCGTGATGTATGCTGCTATGTCTGTATCCTTGACATACCTGTGTAAAATGTATATGGTGATGTTTGACATATGGAATCTCACAGCAGTGCTGTACATCAAGACCATAGTAGAGACTTAGTAAATGCTGAACTGGTGCATTCCAGTCAGAGATGCATTATGTTATGAACAGGTTAGTCCATGTATCCAGGCAGCCATTGGAAATCAAAGTCCTTAATCTGTCCTCAGACAGGGACACCAGGAGCTCCTCTGTGTTAATGAGGCTGATCTCTGATAGGAGACTGTAACTTTTGGCCATCCTCTCCCATGCAGTGGCCTTTGTCTGTGTGTTGCATGCAGTATCAGAATGGTGATCCTGAAGACAAGACTGTGGGGTTGATCTGTTGAGGCCAAGTATACTGTTAATATCTGCAACCAGTTTTCATAACACATGCTTCCAAAAGGCCCAGTCTGTCCTGCCTGTGCTGAAAATCCACCATCCATGCTCATGCACAGCCTGCTGTAACACTTTAGTCTCTGTAAGAAAGCACTTTTCAATTGCATTTCCTGCTTCTGTGCAGAACAGTAGCAATGTCAGCTGGCACCCTGTGTAGGCCCTCCCAAAAAAAGAAATAAAAGCTCTTATCTTCTGTGCTTTGGAGCTTTAGGATAGTTTACAGTAACCACACACTGAATGATTCATAGTTTCAGCCTTGACAACAAATGCAGTACTGACATTCATTTATGAAGTAATGTCATCCTTGTAGCTTCATAAAGCAATGTTGATACTGCATGGTTGCATCATCAATACTTACCTGTTGTGCTCCCTAACAACATATACCAGAGGCAGCAAATTTCTTTGCCCCCACACTAGCTACAGCTCTGCTTCTGTGCTGATTACATATCTGTACATAAGGGATATACCACTATTGTCAGTACCTGGCCACCAATACACACACACACACGCACACACATATATACATATATATATATATATATATATATATATATATATATATATATATATATATATATATATATATATATATCTGTATATATATATATATATATATATATATATACATATATATATGGATTTACTTTATATTGTTGAAAAAACACTCACATGAAATTCAAAATGTCGAGACCGCTTTGCCAAAACAGCATGTTATAGATCACCCAGAACATTGCAATTTCACTGTGGGAAACTAACCACTTGTCCACCAGCACAGAAAAAAGAAAACAAAGTAAAGCAAATCCACCCATGTGAGAGGCTTCACCCACAACACCCTGCAGCCCCCCACATCCCCAACTAAATATACCAACTCCATGATTGCACTATAGTGGAGAAAAGGGAAAAGTTCACTATGGTGGCCCAGTGGTTAGTTTCCCAGAGTGAAATTACAATGTTCTGGGTGTTCGATCACATGCCATTTTAGCAAAGTGGTCTCGACGTTTTGAAGTGATTTTTCAACAATATGAAGTAGATTCATATATATATAAAACACATATTTATATATAGCATCAGCTGTGCTACTCCTCTTTCACAGGACATATCCCTATAGTAGACCAGAAGGGATAGCCTGGAGACAAACTATGGTGTATCATGTACCATGTTACCTGCCTAGAACGATCTATGTCCAGCAAAGCAAAACAAGTTTGTGTCCCACATGCATATCTACATCCTGAATCACTTTTCAGATCTGCTTCCACACCCCATTTTTTGTGTACATCAATTGAACTACTGAAGTACAAGGAGTGTACCCCAACACATCCCGTGTGTGTGTGTGTGTGTGTGTGTGTGTGTGTGTGTGTGTGTGTGTGTGTGTGTGTGTGTGTGTGTGTGTGTGTGTGTGTGTGTGTGTGCATGTGTGTGCATGTGTGTGTGTGTGTGTATGTGTGTGTGTGTGTGTGTGTGTGTGTGTGTGTGTGTGTGTGTGTGTGTGTGTGTGTGTGTGTGTGTGTGAGACCTGCCCATGTAGCTTCTACACCATTCAGTGACCCTTGCCTGTACAACTGCTGCACTATTGATGCCTGGACATTTTCCCTGTGTGGATTCCTATTTCTACTCTCAAATGCTTCCCATTCACTTAAATTCATGTTGCTGGAGGAAACTCCTTCAAAAAATTGTAGCAGTGTAGCTGTAGAATAATTTTTGTTTTTATACCACTCTTTTATGGTCTTCTGGAAAACCACTAACTATAATGCTAAAAATTCACTACAATAGTGAACACTACAGTGATGATGGTTGTTTATATCACAGTGCTATGGGTCTCAGAACACAGTAATTATGCTAATAAAGCAATTTTGCTTATATATTTCCAAATTGCTCAATTAGAGCTGTCCACAGATATCTGTACATGGCATAGTGGGCTCTGTGCCTGCCCATGCACATTCATGGTAGACAGCAAACCAGTCTGCACATGCCTGAGCAGTTCTGTCAGTCCTACTAGGTTGCAATCTTTTTTGCAATCGTTTCATCAACATAGAATGAGACAATGGCATCTAAATATCATGATTTGTGGTGCATAGACATGGTTTTGAAGATTGATTGGTACATAGAAGTGTGATACCTTGGTTGACAGCTATGCCTCCCCCTTTATGATTTACTTATCGTGGTCACAGCACTCTTTAGTGACATTTGTTTTGCTATGTTGCCTATTAATGAGTATTACATGGTTTCTGCAATATATTGTCTATGACAATCTACAACCATTTCCCTCCTGATATCCACTTGACAAGTTGCTATGGCTTCTGAAAGGCCTGAACATGGAGGGGCTCCCACACAATGCATTTGGGAGACAAATATCTTTCTTCACCACCTGCATTTACACAGCTGTGGTTGCCTGCTTTGGGAACTCCTGGATGGGCCCCCAGTACAAGGTGAATACCTGCCACTGTGTTGCCAGGTGCTGAGTGATGCCATGCATATCACCCCCACTTGCAAATGATCCTAATATCATTGAAGTAACCTACAGAAATATCATCCTATTCTTCACTGCTGATGGAAAGAAGAAATTATAGTTCAATAGTTAATATAATTACCTGTTAATCAACTTTACTGAGGTAGACATTAGTATACAGCTAACCGCTATGATCAATGTCCATGAAAATGCTGTGCTTTTTATTTTTTTTACCTTTTATCCTTAGTTTTCCATTTCTAAGCACTTGGCAAGATAGAGTACAATTGGTTAATGTTCTAGAGGTGGCATGAATGACTCTCCATGCCTCTGAGTATGTATATGTATATATATATGCATGTGATACTGATGTTATACCTGTATATCTCAGACTAACCTGATTCACTAGAAGTGGCTGGGCCTAACCATGAAGTTGACCATAGAGAGGACTAACTTCTGCTTAGGAGTGGCACTGTGCAGCAGAACAGTGAGTCTTCACTACACTCTGTGTTCCATCTTGGTTTTCCCTTTCCTTTGCCTTTTGCATCACTTTCCTTCCCCATTTGTTGTCCGGTCTTTTCTATCACCAATTGTTTCTCCTGGAGCCAGTCCTTATTTATGCAGCACCTTCTCTTTCAATCTTTGTCCATCTTTCATATTGATTAGTCTGTCCCTACTGCCATCTTTATATTCTCCTTCCTACACCAACTACCCCATTTTACCTTCCTGCTCAACCTGTCTTCAAAAGATAAAAATGGACACCTATCCCTCAAAAAAAAAAAAAAAAAAAAACTTCCTCCCTCTGCCATCACTGGTCTTTCACTTTCCTCATCCTTCTGAGTGTTCCTTTGCTTGCACTTCTCTCTTTCTGACTATTTTATCCACCCATTATCTTCTATTTACAGTATAAACATAGTAAGGCTTTGCTATGCACCCCTTGTCTTGGATCTCAGCTGTGACTGTGGTCAGTTCTCATTCTGAGTGTGGCCATGCATCATCACAGAATGCATGCTACTACCCCAGGTAGTCACATGATCTACCATATTTTTGTTCCACCTGTTGCCCCTATGGTTATTAACAGATAAGTATGCGTGGCCAGTACAAAGTAATGAAGTCCGTGTATACCATCATCTACTGGAATTCTCTTTTTCTAGTTTGACATTGATACAGTTGTACAACTGGGTCTAGTTAAGCTGACAACTCCTCGTGGCCATAAACTTAAGTTGGTTGCTGCACTGGAAGTTGCTACCTTCCAATAAAGCAACCATTGTTCTTCCATGTCCAGCAGTGTCAGGCTGCTCTTCTTTAGATGCTTAGGGCTGCTTTTGCTGTCCTACTGTCAGTCTGCATTGGAGAGTGACCTTTTGAACTACCTCTTCAGAAGATCAGACAACACTACAGCTACATTTCTGAATATCTTTGAGGAAGGGTGAAGCCCATCTAGTTCCTGTACCTTGTTCATCCAAAGGGCAGACAGGGGTCTCCTCATCTATGTTGGATCCTTCCCAACCCTCCTCTTCTACTGTATGGAATACACCTTAGTAAAGTACATTTAGTATTTCACTTATCTCCAAACTATTAGTGCCCTACCTCATGCCTTTTCATAGTACAGTGAGATCTGAGTTACTGTCCTTCTCTTTCAGCCATTCTGCTAATTTCTCTTCAGGTTTTCTGCTTTTGATTTTCTTACTTCCTTCATTCCTCTTTTACTTACCTTCATAGGAACTTATTATATTTCTTCTACTGCCGATTTTCACTACTATGTCATAATTTTCTATCTCTTTAGTCATGACTGCCATCACCCTTTTTGCTTTTACATCTTATCTTCCCTCTTGCCTACACGGCACTGAACAATTCACTTTGAACCTAGTGAATAGCTTAGCTGTTCCTTCATTTTTCATTTTCTTCCATTCCCAGCTCCTTTTCAAACAATTTTCATTTGCTTTTCATAGTTTGGCCACGTCTCTGTGCCATTCTTCACCCTAAACCACACACTGTCATAGTATTACATCTTTTATACCACATCACAAATAACCATCCCCAATAATTTACACTGGTTCAGTTAACAATGAAATACATAATATTATCCTGCACAATCATTTTTCACTGCATTCTTGAAATATCATCACTTGAAATTGCCAGCTTCTTTTCAATCCAAAATATAAAAACGTAGCAAAACAAACATGCAGAATAAAAAAAAAAATAAACCCAAAGCAGGTATAGCACTTAACTGTTTTATTTCAAAAAGTCAGAAGAGCCAGCTGTATAACATAAGAGAGTGCATGTCTTGTTTGACTTTTCCAAAGATTTTTGCGGCATATTAAAAAAAAAAAGTGAAAATCCTTGCAGCTTCTCCAGTCTACTAAAGTGTAATGCCTACCACAAAGATAACAAGCATAGCTGCCAATATACCTGTTGTAGTGTGTGTCTGAATGCCAGAAATGCAATATGCTTATAAAAACTAAAATAATTTTTCTTCAGAGAATTTTTTTTCTTAACCAATAATCTGTATGACATAATGATAAAGCTCACTCAAAGATAAAAACTAATTCTGCCTCTGCATGTGTGCGTCTGTGTGTGTGTGTGTGTGTGTGTGTGTGTGTGTGTGTGTGTGTGTGTGTGTGTGTGTGTGTGTGTGTGTGTGTGTGTGTGTGTGTGTGTGTGTGTGTGTGTGTGTGTGTGTGTGTGTGTGTGTGTGTGTGTGTGTGTGTGTATATAATGCAGATGGTAAAAGTACTAGCTGCTACAGCTGTGTATAATATGAGCGTCACCTGTATTAGTACATAGTTTCTTTACTGGTATATACTTCTACAATACATGTCCATCTTAACATCCATAAAGTATGAAGTATGTAAACCATTCCTTCCAGTGTTATGTAGGAAAGACTGGTATGGCATGCTGCTTACCTTGTTTCTCATGTATCTTCATATATTACTTCCAAATGCATATATAAATTCAAAATGAAGTAGTTGTTGCAAATTTTGATTCATGAAATATAGCTACTCTGCTGCTGTACAGTTTTAGATTCTTTCTGTGCTTTATTATATAGAATGTTTATCACATGATCATAAAGAATGAGAACAAAGGTCAGCATAATGATTACTTTAACGTGACTGTAATACAGCTATTCTGTTGCACTCGGCTTTGGCTGATCATCTTCTGCACATTTATCATTTTACTGATCAGTAAAAAAATGAATTCATATCTCACAAATACTATCCATTTCATTTCAAGCTGTATAAAAATGCACAGAAAAAATGCTATGTTTTGACCCCCACACTGCTCTTATTACATTTCATACTACAAACACAAACTTTGCATACATACAAGTCACCTTCATGCAGCATGTGCCTCAAATATTTGAAGCAAATTAATATAAAATACAGATGTAGTTAAGAAGTTAATTTACCACACCTGCTAAGTAATGGCTGCTAAGTAACCATTCTAAATAATCTTATGTTACTTGAATTTGCATAATTTTGAAACATTTAATATTAACTCTATAGCACAAAGTCATAAAATGTCTGATATAACCAAAAAAAAAAAAAAAATCCCAGATCTCAGCTGGAAGAGGGCTGTTAACATGTTCTAGACATCTTTAATTTTATTTGCTCCCACTACAGCTATCTGCTTTCAGCTCTTTCCCAAAGATCCTCCTCAATAATCCCCTCCATGTTCACAGACATCTGTCTTAACTTTTGCCTTTGGTGTGGGGTCCCGATCAGAAAAATCTTTTGTATAAGCAGTCAGGTAAAGTATGATGAAGAGATCATGATATCTCAGTATGGCACCATCCTGGCAGCTGTGGACACCATTTTGGATATGTTTTATCCACTATGCCATCCCATTTCCACTGTACACATTCCTATAGACTTGTGCCATTGGTACTACCAATGCTCAGCCATAATCCTCACCCATCACTTGTGGTAGTTAAGCTGCCAAAAATGTCGGTCTGTCCCCCTGGCACAGTCCTCAGGGACTAGATTTACTAAGCAAACCCAGATCATCTGAGCTGTAATTAGAGATCTATCCCTCTGTGACATGACGTTAGTCCTGTTTTCTATGGTTCTAAATTTTACAATCTGCTAAGTGAAAAAAAAAAAAAAGATAAAACCTTAATCTATTGGCTGCAAGTGTCATTTCCTGTATGTGTACAAATGGGAAATGGAGCATATGCACAATATTCTGATACACATCAAACAATCTTCATTTTCAGAGATTAGTTTTTTTTAATGTATTTTAGTGGTGCTGCGGTAGCGTTGTCGCCTCATTGTAAGATGTTGTCCTGTTTGATTCTCAGCTAAAGCGTCTTCTGTGAGGAGACATGCGTGAATGGGCGTACCTTCGTTGAAAGTTGTGCATCAGGGCTGGCAACTCAGTACATAAAAATCTACTGCTAATCATTAGCAGACCAGAGTTCCGCTGTGGTGACCCCTAACCGGGAAAAGCCGAAAGATACAACAGTTTCTTAAATTCAGAGTAAGCAGTATAGCATTTTAAGAAAAGGGTAATGAACTGATATGGTCGGTCTTAATCCATGAGTTTTCAAGACACAGATTTTTGAACCATCCTTTTTCTCTATTAAGCTGACCATCATCTGACTGTGGAGCCTCCCCACATTCTCTAGGCTTACATACTTATCCTTTGACTCTCGCAGACTTCCTGTTTAGGGTGTAGGGCCAGCAAAGAGAATGAGGCATCCTGGGATAACATCATACTGTTGCTGTGTTGATTACTACTTAATGCCTGGCTCTGCATGCACCCAGCAATTTTTTTGTGAGGAAGATATAATGGGCATCAGCACTTAACCATCCCTTACTTTAGCAAAAGACTGTTGTCAGCAGGATACCCTCCTCATCCTTGGAAATGCACTATGTGGTAATTTAGCTGGTTTCCACCAGGGGATCAGACCACGTTTTGTGCCCTGGGCATTTGTCCTCACTTCCACAGCATGAGTATGTTGCTCTTGCAATGTCAGTTCCTCAGACAACTGAGTAACTAACTGAACTTGATTAATTTGGGCCATAGCATGACACTGGCTGTCTTCAAGGCATATTAAAAATTACAGACCCGTCATGGAAAAAACTGAAAAAAAATGCAGTGATTAGGACAAGTGAAATATGTTTATCACTGCATATAGTTAATAAACAAGAACAAAATGAGGATAGAAACTTGCTCCAAAGATAATAAAACAGGCAACAATGTGATCCCAATCATTTTAAGAAACAGAAGACAGAAATCAATGATCCCGCTGCACTTTTGACATTAGAAGCTTTTCAGAATCAACATAGACATGTTATTACCTTACCATTATAAATTGCTATCTTAAAAGTTCTTGAAAGTTTTTATTCCCCCCAGTATCTATCAGATTTTTGTGTATGCTTTAGTGCAACATATGGTCCTTGTACTTCAAAGCATGCAGAAATCATTAGGTTCATAAACTGCTCCAAAAGTATCTGAATCTAAGACTTATGATAGATATACACCTTCAACTTTTAAAAATATAAATATTTATGGAATCTCTTCTGGAAAGCATGAGTTTTCCTTCTCCACTCATACTTCTAAAAGTGCTTATACTAATTAACATTTCATTAGTTTATAAGTTCATAGGTGTATACTAGGCTAATGACTACAGCAGCCTTTTTAATCCTAGCCATGCATTCCAACCATATCTGACAAGATTATGGACCTTAACATTATTCTAAGGGATGTATGTATGCTAGGGCTTTGGTGGTCAAGCATTTAAAGGCAGCTTCTGTCCATTAGGGTAACAGTAGGTGCCAGACCAGGAGTAAATTTCTGATTTCCATCCACTGAACCAAACTACACTTGAACTGGCTTAGGGAAGAACTCTGCTTCACACTGAAAGGAAGCTTGTTCCAGAAAATGGGTATTTTTGGGGCACATACAAGTCCCTTAAACATGTCTTATTTATGTCTCATCAATATTTAAGTCCTCAGATCATATATTTCTGATGTTATCTGTTTTGTGGCTATGCAGAAGGCCCACCAGACATTGATTTAAGCATGACTTGTAAGCTAGGCATAGATCACCCACAGTCAGTCTGTAGCAGACTGAGTACAGAGATAGGGCTTTGAGGTAATTTGCATAGGACATATTGTTTATGTCTTGCATCCTCTTTGTGAGGAACCTCTGTGGAAATTCCAGTTGTCCTGAGATCATATATTTATGATGCTATCTGTTTTATAGGTATGCAGAAGGTCCATCAGACTGTGATCCAAGCATGCCTTGTATGTCAGGCATAGATCACCCCTTCCCATTCTGTAGGAGACTGAGCACAGGGATAGGGCTTTGAAGCAATCTGTGTAGGACATGTTGTTTCTGCCCTATATCCTTTATGTGAGGAACCTCTGCGGTAATTCCAATTGTTGTAAGTGCCTGGTCAGGTAGTACATATAAAGAGGGTGTTGTACTCAATGATTGTTCTGATGAGGGGTGCATACAGTGGAACAATGACTTCCTTGAACTTAATTGCCATACCCTTGTTTATAAGTTGCACAAAACAGAATGATTTCATTACTACCATACACACATGATGGTCAAAGGCTATATTATTGTCTATATGCATCCACAAATTCCTGACTACTGGATCTGCCCTTAGAGGTGTCTTATCAATGAGGTAATTTCCAGGAGTGTCTGACTTCCCAAAACTATTATGCATTTCTTGGCATTGGGTTTCAGACCATGGCTCTGACACCAGTTATTTGTACAAGTCAGCCATTCTTGGAGGATATTTGTATCTTAGGAAGTTCTATGACTGCACATAGTTTGCAATCATGAGCAAATGTGGTCAGACAGAGGCCCTTGATGTTGGCTTTGACTTCAGAAAAGTAGATGTCATAAAGGAGTGGACCCAACATCTGCACAGAACCCAGAGGAACTCCACTAGTGATTGGCCTCTTTGTAGAGATGGACTCACCTATCCTAACTTCTTGTATTCTATTTGAGAGTCACCCAGCTATCCATCAGGTAACATGGGATTTATATCTAATTCCATGAGTTTGTCTACAATGCTAGACTGGAGTATTGTATCAAGTGCCTTGGCCAGGCTGAAGTAGGCAGTACGCCTGCACCATTTTGCCCCTGTCCATTGCCTTGGTAACCTTCTGAAAGAAGTCCACCAAACTGAGCAGGCATGATCTGCTCTTGACTAAAAAAAACTGGGTTGGCTCCAGTGTCTGAAGATTTCCTATGTCATTGTTAATCATTTCCATGATAATTCTTTGCATGGCTTTGCATATGAGACCAGTCAGGTTTATATGTCTGTAGTTTCAGACGTCCATAGATGGCCCACTGTTGTGCAGAGGGATGACCATTGTAGTTCTCCATTCATTTGGCATAAAGCCTGTCTGCAGTCTAAGGTTAATTAATGAGTCTAGTGGTTCTGATAGGTTATACTATTTAGGAGGCACCCTGAGATATTATTAGGGCCCACTGATGTGGAACCCTTGACCTTACAGAGCATGTGGAGGGCCTAGTCTCTAGTGACAGTTGAGTAGGTTATGTTCAATGATATTTCCAGAGGGGGGGCTGGGGAAGGGGAAAGAATTGAGATGAATGTGTCTACCAATAGATTTGCTGTATCTTTTGGCTCAGTGTAAGTGGCTTTATTTAGACCTAGTTCTGCAGATTGTTGTATACTGCCTTTGAGGTTGCAAACATAGCTAAAAAACCCTTATGGTTGTCCTTGGTCTGAGGCTACTTGTACCTCACATTTGGCTTTAGTAGACTTGATTTGTTTTCCGAGTTGCTTGCTTAGATTGAAGAGAGAGTTTTCACCCTCATGGGGGTTGCACTTCCTTATTTTTGCCATGACTTTCTTCCTTTTGGTGTACAAGCTATTTATACCAGAATTCCACCAGGATGTTTTTTTTGTTTGTTTTTTTTTTTGTGTCTTGTTTATTCCTGGTATGCACAGCTATCTCTGCATTTACAGACATGAGTATACAGGGTCACTGTGAAGAATTCTGCAGCAATATTCTCAGGACTTGAGAGGGGGGCTTGAAATTTTGCCAGGTTATCACCTAATAGTAGGAAGATTGCATTAGAATAGTTCCTAAATCTTCCAGGGTTAACAGGGATCCCACGTTTTATTTTTATTTCAAGGGAGACAACCTCATGGTTTGACCTCACTGAAAATATGATTTTACAATTTATAATTATGCTGAGGTGGCAGCATTCTTCTGTTACTGAGGACAAAATCCAATATGCTCTCACCCTCAGTGGAAGTATAAACTATCTGGATTAGGCTGTTTATGTTGACAAAGTCCAGGGATCTTTTTTCAGAGACAGAAAAACATTTTTTCAGTGCTTCTGTTGAAATGGATTCAATAATGGTATGTTTGGTGTGTTGGAGAAAAATTATGAAGTCCATTCAAGATACATTAACACCACAACACTAGCTGTCCTCATAGATGACATCTTTAGTGACATGAACAAAAGATTATCATTAGAATTAGCACAATGAAAAAAGAATGTTGCTCTGTTTTTAACAACACTCAATTTTCTAATAATGTTTTATCTTGATAGAATCCCTTTACATTAGTTACAAACAAATGAAACAAATTTAGCTTTCCTTTGTTTAAAGTATATTTACATCTTATCTTTTTACTAGTTAACTACGTAATATTTGGTATTATTGTAATATCTTAGGCTCTATGCAGATATACTATGGCTATACATTTTATGTGCATTATAAGTTGTTCACTGTATGCTCAAATTCTCTTTTAAATTACCTTTAGTATTTTATATGAATGTGAGTTACTTTAAAATCAATAAAAAGTAAAATGCGCACACTAACAGCACACATAGTTCATTGCAGCATTTTTGTTCACCAGTTTGGTTAATGTACATATTGTATACTGGACAGTGGTCTTGACTTATTCCCAGAAATATGATCTTTTGGAACAATGCACCTAACAATTTAATAAAATCAACTAATTAACTAATTGAATAAATCAATAAACAAATAGATGTAACTGACTGCTTAAATACCCATAACACTTGGTAATTGTGATATTCTCTAGCAGAGCCAATGTTCCAGGGTTATTTCACTTATCCTCAGTTGTTTGTCATTTTCAGTTATGGGAATATAATGTTATTTATTAATGTATATAGCAGAATATATATTGACTGTCTTATCTAAATTAGAACTAACTGTTCTGCACCAGCCTGGGATCCAAACTAGCAAAGAACAGAGTTAATTTTTTCCTGTTGATGTCAGGACAGCTTATCACTAGTTTGACTGACTAAACCAACAGCCATACCATTTGGGAAAAGACAAATGCTAAAAAACTCTGCATGAATAACTAAAGATAGCCATGAAAGCTGGAAATGATTACTCCGTTTAAATATTTACAAGCTTACCTCTATCATGTATATAGTCTTAACTTCATGACGGCGGTAAAGAAAATCAAGATTTAATTTATGCCCTTAAAAGTACATCCGATGTTATCATGTGCTTTGCCTGCTCCAGTAGAACAGAGGGATACAATCCTGACTGCAACCCAGGTGACCAGAGTTTGACTAGTGACACTGGAGCTTGATGGCACAGTTGTCCTTCCTGGGTGTGGGCAGGGATGATGGTACCCACCTGGATCATTCCACTAATTTAATGACAGGTATTTAACTGAAAAGTGGGGGTAGGGCTGACAAGATATGGAGAGTTAACAGCAGACAAGACGTAGGTCTGTTTACCCAGTTCATTAATGGCAGTCCCTGTCAGCACATATGGGGGGAACACGTGTTGAGAAGGGGGCATAGGCAGCCCTTTTAGGGACGCAAATCCTCACATCACTATCAAGTGTAGGTTTAAAACAAAATAAAGCAAAGGTTCTATTGCCAGGAATGTTAGCCATCTTTGCACAGGGTACTGTCTAATCATTGAGAGGCATGATAGCTTAAAGGTATGAGGGCAAAAGCAAAAATAAAGGTAGCATCTATTAGAATCACACATTGCTCTGAGAAAAGGAATTCCATACTAGGTTAGGGCTTGTTTTCAGGGCGGGCCCAGTGCAGTATTTTACGCTAAATGGGCCATATCTGCATGTGACTTGGAAATACTATCTACTCTTTCAAAGAAGATGTTTCCTAGTTAATGCTTTATTTCAATAACAGAGAAAGGTATGAGTGAGTGGTCATGATGGTGTTGTGGCTACATGGAAAGGAAACTACCAGAAGGCATGGAAAATGCAGTATTACATGCGAAGGGTGTACAGCTAACACGTATGTCATCTAATGACCTGAATGTCTTATTATGACCTGTAGTGAGTAAGGAGATGTTTGAGTAAAACCTTAAATGATAGAAAAGGGATATATGCAGTTTAGGTAATGGACAAAGAATAAGAAAGAGGTTCCTTCTGTATGTGATAATGCACCAGGAAGTACATGAAGAGAAAAACAATGGTGTTATGTATACATTTGTTGACAGCATTATCGAAGAAAATGAATAAGATAATACAATCCTACAGTAAGACAGCAGGAAATTATGATCACCTGAAAAATCATTATATAACCCAGCACTGACTTTTAAAGATCAGTCATGGGAGACAAATATTTAGCTAGAAAATGTTGCCTCTAACAAGACATTTGTAAAAGCTGTCATATGATCAGAAATATCACCAGATATTCAGCATGTATTGTGCTTTCACCTCAGTGTTGTCAAGTTGAAATGAAAGCAAAATTCACTGAAATGTCAGATCAATGCATGTGAAGATCTCTTTGTTAAATAAATTTAGTTCAATTCTAAAGAAATTACATGTTTTGTTGCATGCATCATGTGAACAGATTTCTGAAATTAGTGACAGGGAAAATAAAGTCTGAATTATTTTGAGCCAACAGAAGTTTTATAAAAATGAGGATAAGTGAAAAAAAACTAAGATATCACTATCTAATTTAGAATATATTAAGACTATGCAGGTACAGATTACATCAAAGACAGTGGGCAGGATTCACGAAGCCTCCGTGTAAGAGTTATAACTCTTACACGGAGGCTGCAGTTAAACGGAGTGATGTCAGCATGCTTTGCATATTCATGAGAGTATGCTGAATCACACCTAAGGCTAACACGGTCCATGTAAGACAGTAGGGGTGTGTCCGTAGGCCGAGCCCTGTAAGCGGACACGCCCCCAGAAGAGTAAAAGTGCCCAAAGTAAACACCCACGACAGAGTCCATGGAAATGTGAATAAACACAACACAACACATGCCCCCACAGACTATGAACAAAAAATATATAAATGAACATGTTATAAATTTTTTTAAATCGTAAAGATGTTTGCCCATGAGTGCATTCATTTGCGTGGGTGTGCCCGTAGCACAGCTACAGTTAGCAGTCAGTGGGAAAGCATATAAGAACTAAATATGGAAAGTAAGCCAAGAAGCAATAGCGTAGTGGAAGAGATGTCGGCTGAAGAGCAGGCATTCATGGCTCGAGCCCCCACAACACCATTTTTTTTTTTTAGCAAAATAAGCACGAAACAAGTCCCTGACAAACATGTACACATATACAATCACATTTTATGTAAAATGTAATGAAATAGTCCACTTATTCTGAAGAAATGTGAGGTAACAAAACAATAAAAAATGTCAGATGTGCCTATAGCTGAGCCACAGTTTAACAGGGTGAGTGCATCTGCCCGTAGGTGAGCAGTGGTTTACCTGGTGCAAAATGAGTGCCCGTAGCTGAGCAGTGGTTTAACAGGTGCATATTGAGTGCCCATAGGTGAGCAGTGGTTTAACACGCTGAAACTGTGTGACCCTAGCTGAGCTGAGCGTGATATGTGTGCTGACAGCCAAATGAGGTGTAAGCCAGCGCACCCCGTTTGCGCGGAGCTGCGCACCGCGCCAACAAGTTAACTGACGGGCAATGTTGAGCAAGCTGTAGCAAAACTGCCTTTACACAGACACACCTCCTAGCCTGTCTAGACAGTCATAAAATATAAAAAGCAGTGACCAGGTTCAAACCCAGGATACCATGCACCATAGTCAAGGTACTGAACCACTTAGCCACGACTGCTGTACTCTGAAATGCAGTAATAGCAAATATATAGGAATGAATAGAAAGTGGAGCATGACAAAGCAGGTTTTGTGAAGTGGATACAATTCCAAAATGGCCAATCACAGATAAGTGCGGGAAAAACGGCATATATAAGCCCCATAGGCGGGAATACACAGCATAAACAAATGTAGAACTGACTTGCAGCCAGAATGTCAGGTGTAGGTGAGGGTAGTTGCTTTTGAGCACAGAGGTGGGGTGTTGAGGAGTCCAGATACATGGTCTGGCTCCTAGTCCACAATCATGAGACCCAACTCATGCAGGGCTAGGTCCTGTGGGGATCATATAGGGCTGAGGCGTGGGACCAGTTGGCTCATGATCTCACCAGTGCCACAGGGATTCCAAGGACTGGTGAGCAGGTCTGTCACCACCATGCGGACCTGAAGAGACGTAAGCAGGACCAATTGAACCTTTGGATCCAGGAGGCCCGGCAAATGCCCAACGCCCCACTACTGAGTAAGTTACATTTAATTATGTATGTAAGAAATTAAATTAGCTGATATTATGGATGTGTATTCCAATATTACTTCATTTATATTACAGCTGCAGGTGTCCGTTCTGCAAACCACAGAGCCTATGGCGATAGGCTGGTGCGGTTGCGCCACCAGGCAGGTCAGTAATCCACTCCCAGTAACTGTAAAGAAATATCAAAGTATGACAGTTAGCAAAAGAGTGCAGTGTAGTCACTAAGTAATAAAATGTGCAAGTAACAGTGTAAAAGTGTTTGCAAGTATTGCTTGATTACAAAAGTGTGTTGCAGTCTGTAATCCAAACAGAAAAATGAAAATGTCTCAAATAAAGTCTGAAATAAAGATGCCCCACCTGTAATATAATAGTGCATAACCTGCAGCAGGCTGAAAAGTACAGCTGCAGAAGATGAGCAAATCACATGTGTGAAATATATCCCTGTTGAAATACTGAAACATGACAGAAGTGAGACTACTGGAAAGGATTGTAATAACTACAGGTAAAACATGTCAATAAAGCCTAGAAGTAAGTACCATCCTGAATAGTAAAATGAAAACAAGTGAGAGGGTGTGAGAAAGAGTTATGAATCCACCAATAAAGTAGTAATAACCCCTGAATAAAGTATACTGCAGTCAGTACAGAATGAAATGAATGTGACAAGTAGAACCAAACTGCAAAATGTGTCCAAAGTGTTGCTGCAGCTGGAATGTGTATCCCAAAATCTGGATATGTTGCTCTCAGTCTGCAATATGCAGATAGTGATTGTCTGAAATATCAAACATCCACAGTTGTCTATAGTTATATAAAGCAAATGTAGCAGGATGATGTAGCTGAACAAAGCCAGATATGAACGTGTATGAATAACAATAAAATGTATATTGATGTAGCAGTAACAGTCCTATCACCAAAGTGAAGTAGTTATCATATAGGAAACTGTAGTTAGAACAGTAATGTGTATATATCTGTAGCTATTAGAAATATACAGCATATATATTGGTATTCAAAGGTGTTAATAATATTTTCTTCACCCCACCCTGTAACCACATATAATCCATTCCAAGCAAAATCGGTATGTGCAATCACAATTAACACCCCTGGACATTTGTCCTGATGGGTCATAAATATTTGCATGTCCATTGATGCATCTGCCCTGTTCATACATCCAAACCTGATGGCCTGTTGCCATCAATCAACCCTGCATGTTGTTGGACTGTGTATTGCTGTTCAAATTATGCATGTGTTACGCTCGCTGTTCAATGGTGTGACTATCTGGGTGTTTGGTTAATGGGAATACTAATGCATGCTGTTACAACTAATTGCGAATGGTATTGTATGTTACTAACCCAAACTGTCATGACATAATGCAAAACATAGGACGACAGGGAAGGTGGGTTCCAGCGGACCCACCTCTCCCACCTCAGCTGGCGAGTGCACCTGGCACTAGTGCCCAGTCTGGACCCTCCTCCAGTGGCCCTGTGCCACCTGTGGGTGGAAGCGCTGCAGGGGATGGGGCCCGTCCCCCTTCTGCAAGCGTGGCCAGAGGAGAACCACCACTCACCCTCCGTAGCGTCCGGACTGTGGTGCGTAGGGAGATCAGGGACTCTGTTCTTGAGCCCCTACGCCAGCTTGAGGCACAGGTGGCACAACGTCCGGGCATGCCTGTTGCCCAGCCTACACAGCTCCCAGCACAGCCCCGTCCTGGGCAGTGAAGGAGCAGTGGCAACTGCCCATGGGTGGGGATATCAGTTCCACTGTTGCCATCTGTGGGCTCATGGGCTCTGGATATCCAAACCTCCATCCCCGTCAATTGTGTAACCCCCCCACATGTGTCATACGCCGCCTCTGTATGCGTCTTGTTTGTCTTGTCTGTTGACCTACCCAACCTACCTCCCCAGCTATACTGACTTCCTTCACCGGACATACCACTCTCACCTGAAAAAAAAAAAAAAAGGGCACTCTGTTCCCACAAAAAAATTACGCCCCATACATAGCTGCCCATTCCGCACACATGTCTGCTGGACATGGAAACTATCAATTACAATTGGCTGTACAACAAGTATTATTGTTGTCCTGACACCTCTCTCAGGGGTGGAAGGTTTAAAATGTCACACCAAATTACATACATATGCACAGCTGTTGCTGATGAAGAAATGGGCAGCTATGGGCCTTACCTACATCCCTCCTGCAAATCTCAAGCTTGTTTCCCTACTGTCTTACCCTCTTTGTGACCCCTTTTTCACCACTTTCCTGTCTCCCCATTTTCATTTCTTTCAAAGAAAATAGCGCGGGTGTGCACCAGAGTAAGCACTGTTAAGCGGTTTTAAGCGGGTGTGCGCGTATGTGCGTGGAGCTAAATGCCAGTGCGGATGCGTGAGCTCCGCGCAAACCAGCGCTAACCCGGTTACAACTGCTTAAAAGTGCCTTAGTCACTCTGATTGACAGGTCCTGTAGTCAGTTCAAAAGCAAAATAAAATCCCACTGTCAGTCCCGAACCCAGGACCTTGGAAACAGTAGTCTGTATGACCTACCACTAAGCCATGACTTTTATACAAGAACATTGTGCTAAAATAAATATATCATGTAATAGTAGGAATGAATGTAAAGGGAATATAGGATGTGTAGTACACAAAGCATGTCATTTAGAATTACTGTCAAAAATAGTGGATTTCCATAATAGTAGTGTGTGAACAGAAACAGCCATGCTAGTTGGTAGCTAGTAGGTAATAATGTCAGTTAATGTACATATATAAATGTATGTTTATTTACATATATATATATATGTATATATATATATATATATATATATATATATATATATATATATATATATATATATATATATAGTTGTAGGTGTCATTGTGCATACACACTCACTACAGGGAACAGGAGAGAGGAATGGAGAAATGTGAATCTACAACACAGCCTGAATAATGAGAGCGACACTAACCTTTACACTCACAGAACAGTGTCCACAGCATACCAGCATGGTCCCCGCCCTTACAATCTGAAAGGGCAACGCCTATCTCAAATACCCTTTTATAGCACTGTCCTGAAATCACAGTGAGAACTGCAATCAGTACACAACTGGCTGCATGCAATTAGCAAATGCTGGCTTACAATTGGTGCAGAGGCCATCACATGGACCTATGCAGATACCTACAAAAGCATCCTGTACTAACACTCCACACATGCAATATGTTCATTGCACTGTCTGGAAGCAGACAAAGGGAGAGAGACAGACAGAGACAGAGACAGAGTGAGATAAAAAAAAAAATACACACGCTACACACTGAGTCTAAGCTGTCAGCAGTGACAGTAGCAAGCCGTGCCAGCAGCAACAGGAAGCTGAAGTAGTGGTAACGCAACCAGCTGTGACAAACACAGGTAATGTAAAGTAGCAGATTAATAGTCTGCATACTGTGAACCCTCCAAATGTGTCATAGGTCTGTATCTATAGGTATGTCCATGTGATATGTTGTGTACGTAGTTCCACCAAAAGGGGATGACTATACATTACATGTCAGTCAGTGTTAGGCCATGATCCTGGCAGCAGTTGTCTGTGCGTTGCCCTCAGCAATGGTTATAGTGACTGTTTTGAAAGGTCAGCCAGGTTCAAAAGGCAGGATCAGCCCATCACAAAGGCAAACTGGCCGGGAACAAGTGTCTGCAGGTACCCAATATCGCTGTATATGCGTCCCATACTGAATAATTCCATAGCTTAGCAGACCAGGCCAGTTATGCTTATGATGTGGTAGTTCCCAGGGTCAATAGAGGTGCCTCCTTAGTGGTGTTGTACCACTGTTGCTGTATCCCAGTGTCCAGGTACATATCCTGTAGTATGGCCAAGGTTAAATATCAGTCTTATATGCGGTTGTATGTCCTCTTGGAGTGCACGTAGCACACATCCAGGGATACCATCAGGTCACAGTGATGCTGTGTGTCCTGCTTTGCTGAGGGCGACCCTCACCTGGACATGTGAGATGATAGGGAGGTTACATACAGCTGTGATAAGTATTTCAACTTGTGGGGGAGAAGGAGGGGGGATACATGCACCGAACCTGTCTGCAAAAATTTTGCCAATATCTGTGTGTTCAGTGAATGTTAAGTAGGTGTGTATTAACTCAGAGCATATCTGAGGCATTTGGTCCATATGTGTAACATAACTGAAGAAGGCCTTGTGGTTATCTATAGTGTTTGTGGCAATTTCCCTCCCAGACTAGGCCATGGCCGTTGTTATGAGAGACCGTAGCGTATTACCAGTGCTGACTACAGATGCCTTCCCTTAATGTGAATCTGCTCTGTCCTGCAGTAGCCTCCTACTATTGTTATACAATCTGCCTCTGGCTGGGGTCCACCAAACAGGATGCCTAACCTTTGTGCATAGGGTCTGGGTTAGAAATGTGTGTGCAAGTTCCATGCAATCTGTGGGATGTCCATGGTAAGCATTTGCAAAGGGGTCAGCACTGTGGGTTGTGGCTTCCACTGGCCCAGTGGGCTGCATGGATACCATCTCAGTAACCTAACAAGTGAATAACTGTCTAATCACATACATATCAAAGTAGTCTACTGTGCTGGTGGTGGTGGTGGGATATGTATATCCAGACCGAGTAACTTGTGTCCACATCACACTAGTGGATGGCGTTCCACATACAGTACCTTGGTATGAACCCCCAGAGTGAGGTTGCGCATTGGGCCTGTCGCAGTGTGCTGACCGATGGGGCATGCTACTATGTTGTATGGAATGAGGCAGGTATTGTTGCACAGGTGTTGGCTGAGCACTGATATCTGGCCATGTACTTGTGTATCCACCACGAGACACACACATGCAACATATGGGAGTAGTAGTATATCACTACACTTGAGTATCATGCATAGTATGTGTGCCATATATTGCTGACATAGTCTGCTGATATCCTGTTTGTGTTCTCTTCAAGGGAGATGGCGCGTCAGCATAATCCTGCCTACTCTGCAGTGGAAGATGAGGAAATACACCAGAGTCAAACTTCAACAAAAGGCACTCGAGAAGAACAACAGGCTCGACTCCTTAGTTGTGCTTCAAACACTTTAATGTGACTCACAGCACTCCAAAACACGTATCACACATAAACACCAATTACAGAACACAGTGCGTTTTCGTTTCGTATAACTTCTTCTGATGTGTAACTGAATACATAATGGTTCCACCCCTATCTTTAAATATGCTTTAGGCTAATTACCGAATTAATCAATAAAACATTTAAATACTATTTAATAGGCACTTCCATAGGAAACAACCTAAACATTTCTGCTTAACATATAAAAACAACATCTATAAAACGCATTTTAAAAACTACCAATATTGGCATAATGCTTAAAACCAACTTAACAACCTAAATACTATTATAAATACATTTAAGATACATAAATAATACAAATATAATAATTTAATACAATTCATAATCAGCAGGTGTTAGCACCATCTAGTGTTCAAATATAATTTTTACCTACAGATACTAAAAAATGCACAGTTCCTTAGCATGATACAAAATATAAAAAATTCATACATCCTCTACCTATTCAATAAGCACTATTCAAATTTATACTAATACATAAAATGTTTTAGATATCTATAATTAGCTGCCCTCATCTTTAATACTGGTGCAAGGGAAACTGCGTCATTTAGTCCTGGGGATTTATTAGCTTCCAAGAACAACTGCCACAGTAGTTCTTTATATTCTATAGAAGTTTCCCATAGTCCGCCCCTTATGTCTTTCTCCACTACTTCTAATACACAAAAGTTAAAATTTGCCTCCTGACAACTGATTTTGTGTATATAAAGTGCATTATGTGTGCATTTGATCCTAATTTCACAATAGTGCTCATATATTCTATTTTTCAGTTTTCTTTCTGACTTTCCCACATAAAATGCGTCACAATGGTCACACAACCCTATGTAAACTATACCACTAGTTTCGCAATTTGCAAAGCACTTACTTTGGATGAGAAAATCTCTACTTTTAATATAAATAGTTCCTTTTGTACAAATATGTGAGCACTGTGAACATCTTCCACACTTAAATGTTCCAACTTTTCCTTCCCTTACTATATTCGTACCATTTTTGCCTTCTAAAATTGTCTTTAAACTCTTTCCCTTTCGATAGGTACATTTCAGTGGCTGTACAAACAAGCATTCAAGGTCAGAAATTTCACTAAATCTATTCCATTCTTCCTCTAATATTTTTCTAATTTTTATTGCTTCCCCACTAAAATCCAACACAAAGTTACTTTCACCTTCGTATTTGTCAACTTTTAATTCATCATTATTCTATCTTGTTCTGTTCCCAAGGATAGGTTTAAATTTGTCATTTCTTCCTGTCCTAACCTCCTTTTCTATTGCCTCAATAAGTCTGATTGGATATCCTCTCTCTCTAAACATATTACGCAGTAATATACATTCATCATTAAAATCTGATTCATTCGAAGTCATCCTGCTACCTCTTACGGATTGCCCCTTTACTATTCCTTTTTTCTGGTGGTAGGGGTGCGCACTGTTATATGCTAAATATGAATTAGAAAAAGTTTCTTTTCTATAGATTTTTGAAAAGAATTAATTTTCTCCTTTTCCTATCAAGATGTCTAAATATTTTAAAATATTCCTATCACACTGGTAAGTAAATGTCAGAAATTTGGTTGAACTAGAGATGTAGTTAAAAAAAATATTAAATTCATCTTCTGAACCTACCCATAAAAAACACATGTCATCCAAAAAGCGCCTATAAAATTTCCAACAGTGTTTAAACTCAGAATTAATAATGTATCTGTCCTCCCAGGCTGACAAAATAATGTTAGTGTATATGGGAGCACATCTTGCCCCCATAGCTACCCCCTGGATTTGTTTAAAGAACTCGCCTTCGTAATGTATATAATTATTACAAAGAACTAGGTCCATTAATGTTAAAATAAGGTAAAAATCATTCTTACTGAATTTTGCATAATTCACTAGTGCTTCTTCAAACCATTTCATTCCTTCACTATATGGTATAGAAGAAAATAGATCCACAATATCGATTGTGATAAAAATAATATTCTTATCAAACATATCCTGTGTTAGATTCTGTAGTAAATCCCATGAGTCTTTCACTACACCATTACCCTCCATTGATAGGTCTTTTAATTTAACATCTAGCCATCTGGCCAGGGGTGCTGTAACAGAACCTTCTGAGGCTACTATTGGTCTCATTGGGGGATTTTCTGCATTTTTGTGAACCTTCAGGACTCCAAATATTGTGGGGACTTTAGGTTTTCCAACATGTAGGTACTTGAAGGTTTGGATATCAATTGAACCTTCCAAAAGTAAATCATTAAGGGCTAAGTATATTTTTTTATTACCTATATTTATTTCATTTAATGAAGCCCTGGCATATCTCTCTGTATTTTCCAATAATTCCATCATTTTCGCTTCATAAAAGATTTGGTCCATAATAACAGTGCCGCCTCCTTTATCAGGTTTAATCACTCTTATTGATTTATCACCCCGTATATCTCTTAATAAATTATTTTCTTCCTTGGTGAGATTAAATGAAATTTTGTTCTTGGGGAGCTCACCCCTTAGCTTCTTTTCCATAATGGCCTCAAAATTTTTTAGTTGCGGGTGTAAGGGAGGGTTAAAAGTGCTCTTTTTCCTTAACTCCTCTGTTCTATGGCCATTAGAATTCTGTCCTTGGAACAAGAGTTCAGAGTTTTTCTTTCTTAAAAATAATTTTAAATCTATTAATACCTTACTAACATCAGCCTTCGTATTAGGAACAAATTTAAGTCCTTTAGAAAAGAGTGCAAAGTGTACTTCACTAAGCTCTTTATTACTATAATTAAATATATTATAGCCTTTATATTTACTTACATGTCCTTGTACTAAAATTGACTCGAGAATTATATTTTTCAATTTTGTTATTATCACTTCCTACCACTGTTGAAAACCTTTATTGTTGTTGTTGTTCACCCTCCCCCTCCCCCCATATTGATAGTTTTTTTGATAATTATTTTTTATTCTTTCTGATCTCCTTAATGGTGGGAACTCAGAGTAATCATTAATATTGGCTAACTCCTCCCTAGTATCTTGTGGCTCACTCATGGGGTGCTCTTTTTGGCCCCAAACATTCTCAGACATATAGTTTTGTCTATAGGGATATTCTCTTGGTTTTGGGTAGCACACTTTTTCTTTATATTCATAGGTTCATAGGTTCATAGGTTCATACTAGGCTATCTGCCCTAGGGCATTTATAAGCCTAGCCAGAGTGTGTGTGGCTTTCACCACCCCTTAGGATGAGAATACTATACCCATTAGTTTGCTGTGCCTCTGTCCAGCAGTGACACAGAGATGATTCCCGGGGTAAACCTACGATCTCCCATCCACTCATCAAAATTTCTCTTGAACAGAGTCAGTGAGGGGCTCTGCCTCACATGGACTGGGATTCTGTTCCATAGTGTAGGGAGTCTCTGGGTGATGAATCTGTCCCTCCAGCACGTCCTATTTATATCTGTGTTGAGGTTTAAGTCTCTTGCTCTCGTGGCTCTGGTGGATTTGGATTTTTTGAGGTGGAGCATGTCCATTAATTCTGGGTTGGACATGGCCTTGTATGTCAGGCACAGATCACCTCTGAGCAGACGGTATGCGACTGAATAGAGCTGGAGTTTCTTCAGTCGGGCATCGTATGACATATGTTTGAGCCCCTTTATCCTTTTGGTGAGGAACTTTTGGGGTCTTTCCAACTGCTGCAGGTGTCGGATAAGGTACATTCAATGGGGCGTTGTACTCAATCATTGGTCTGATAAGTGAAGAGTACAGGGGTACAATGACCTCTCCTGATCTGGATGTGAATCCCTTCATGATCAGGTGGGCAATGTAGAAGGTCTTCCTAACCACTTTGGCAATGTGAGTGTCAAAAGAGAGGTTACTGTCAACTTGGGTCCCCAGGTCCCTGATAACTTCTTCCGTGTTTAATGGATTACCACCTATGTGGTAATTAGGGGTTACCTTGTTTTTCCCAAAGGGTATGACTATACATTTTTTGGCATTTAGCTTAAGGCCATGGCTCTGGCACCAGTTATCCATTTCTATGAGACCTCTCTGGAGGATGTCTGTGTCTGATGGAGTGTCAATTATGGTGCCCAGTTTGCAGTCATCTGCAAATTTTGTCAGCCACAATCCCCCTATGTTTGCCTGCACTTCAGAAAAATAGATGCCGAACAAGAGGGGGCCCAGGACTGAGCCCTGTGGGACACCACTTGTGACAGGCTTAGAGTCTGACATGGCACCAGCAACTCTAACCCTGTGTGTTCTGTCCTTGAGCCAGTTTGCAACCCATCTTGTGACATATGGGTTTACATCTAAGCTGGTGAGCTTTTCTATGATGCCCGAGTGGGGTATTGTGTCGAACGCTTTTGCTAGGTCAAGGTAGGCTGTGTGAACTGCCTTACCCTCATCAATGGCCTTAGTGACTGTTTTGAAAAAGTCAACCAAGTTCAAGAGGCAGGATCTGCCCTTGACAAAGCCAAATTGGGTAGGATCCAGTGTCTGTAGGTCCCCAATGTCTTTATTTATGAGTTCCATTATGATTCTCTCCATAGCTTTGCAGACAAGGCTCATCAAGCTTATGGGGTAATTTCCAGGGTCCGTAGAAGCACCGCCTTTGTGGAGTGGGACCACAGTTGCCGTACCCCATTCTTTGGGTACGTATCCTGTAGTAAGGCTAAGATTAAACAGCAGCCTTATGTGTGGGTTTAGTTCCTCATTGAGTTCATGTAGCACACAGCCGGGGACACTGTCCGTCCCATTGATGCTGTGTTTTTGCTTTAGAGAGAGCAGCTCTCACCTGGGCATCTGAGATGTTTGGGAGGCTAGACTCTGGTGGGATAGATATTTCTCCTTTGGGGAGGAGGGAGAAATTTGCACTGAACCTGTCTGCCAGTATGTTGGCAATGTCTGTGGGTTCAGTGATTTTTTATCATTTTGGACTAATTCTGAGCATATCTGGGAGTTTCCACCCAGGTTTCTAACATAGCTAAAGAAGGCCTTATGATTGTCTTTTGTGTCATTAGCGATTTTTCTCTCAAAGTTGGCCTTGGATGATTTTATGAGTGATCGTAGTTTTTGCTAGTATTGATCAGAGATGCCTTCCCTTTTAGGGATTTTGCTCTGTCATGTAGTAGCTTTCTCCTCTTGTTGTAGAGTTTGTTTATGGCTGGGGTCCACCAGACCGGGCGCCTGCCTTTGGTGGAAAGGGTCTTGATTTTATTAGGGATTGCTTGATCCATACATTCCTGGAGGTGCTCGTAGAAGGCATTTGTAAGGGTTTCAGCAGCATGGGTTGTGGTTTCCACTGGCTCGGGGGCCTTGAAGGATACCACTCCAGTCTTAAGAAGTGTGAAGTTTGCTTTTGAGAAGTTCTTCACTGTGGTCTTTTTTGCTGGGGGTGGGGGCAGGATGTGGATCTCCAATGAGATTAATTTATGGTCTGATCTCACCAATGAGGGATATACTTGTGGTGTGGAGCATTTTGACCCCATGTTTGTGATGATCAGGTCTAGTATATTTTCTCCTCTTGTGGGAATGGTGACTAGTTGTTCCATAGCATTTGAGTTTATGAACTCCAGGAACCTTTGGGCTAGGGTGTTGGGGCTT
This sequence comes from Protopterus annectens, assembly GCF_019279795.1. Taxonomy (NCBI): domain Eukaryota; kingdom Metazoa; phylum Chordata; order Ceratodontiformes; family Protopteridae; genus Protopterus; species Protopterus annectens. The sequence continues at coordinate 809,067,786 of NC_056735.1, read as the reverse complement.
GAGTAATGTTCCCAGTCTATGTTTGGGTAGTTGAGGTCACCCAATATGATGGTGTTTGGAGAGACATTCATACTCTCCAGTGTCTTCAGGAAGGCTGTGTGGGTTTCCTGAGTTTGAGAAGGTGGTATGTAGCATGCTACAAACTGTAGGGCAGTTTTACCTATGGTTAATTGCACCTGGATGGTCTCCGATGCTTCGTGCATTGCCACTAACCTGGAGGTGTGGGTATCCTTTATGAATATGGATACTCCCCCTCCTTTTGTGGTTCGGTCAGGATTTTGGGGCCGGAACGCATGATATGAGGTATAACCTGATAGTGCTGGGGTGCTCTCAGGAGCCTTGAACCAGGTTTCAGTCACAGCACAGACATCGATGTTCTCCATACTGAGGAGGGCTTCGAGGGTGTGCATCTTGAGGTTTAGACTTCTGGCATTGAGCAGTATTACCCTTAGTTTTTCTCCATTTTTGTTTTCTAGGGCGGTAGGTTTATCATTTGAGCCTTGCCTAAAAAAGGCACTATGGTGGTGGCAAGAGCCTTTGCCAATATCCGGAAGCCCAGGGGTGACAGGTGCAAGCCATCCCTTGCGAAGCAGCATGGCTTGTCAAGCATGTCATCCCAGGCAGACAGACATTGGATCCCCTTAGAATGACAACAGTAATTAAGCCAATTATTAAAGCTGATCATTTTGTCTCTGTATTGTGGCATCATTCTTGGTGAGGGTAGGATACTGCTCAGGGTCAGGGTCATACCGGCCTGGGCTACATAATCTGAGAGCTCCTCTATGTCTCTTTTCATGTAGTCCAGGGAGGTACATCTCAGGTCGTTCACACCGGCATGGACAATGACTGAGTCATACTTGTACTTGCTGTGGAGTGACCTGAGTGCTTGTGTTATGTGGTGGATTCTAGCGCCTGACAGGCAGCTTACTGTGATCTTTTCCTTGTTCAGTATGGTGAGTGGGACGTCAGTGTGTTTGACTGTGGAGTCACCTATAACAAGTGTGTCTGGCATTGTGTTTGGCCTTAAGGGCTGTGACTGTTTAGCACACTGACTTTGAGAACTATGTGTTGCATGTCTTATGTCTTGAGGTGGCAGTTGCTTGGGTGTCTGCTTTGGAGGCCTCTGTAGTTTTGGTAGATTTTTGATCAGTGCCTCCGAGTATGTCTTTGTGTGTTTATGTGTTTGTTTTGCAGTTGTAATAGTTCTATGTGAAACTGGGTTTGTGGTGTGCGTGGTTTCCTTCTCCTCCTGTCTGGTCTTGCCAGTCCTGAGTTGAGAGAGCTCAGCCTCCAATTTGGCTATATAGTTGCATCTCTCACATGTATTTGTGTTTTCTGGGATAAGGAGTGGGTTGTCTGTGTACATGAGGCAATTGTAACATTGCCTCAAGATGCCCAGATTCACCAGCTGAACAGGAGAGGACGCTAGCAACTGACCCTTCAACATGCTAGAAAAAGTAAAAAAGTCTTTTATATCCCTTTCTAATTTTCTAATTTTCCTTTCGTACACATTCCTAATACTCTTTTCAATTCTTTGTAATGTTTCATAATATTTCCTTTGACTTCCCTCTATAGTAAATAGCAGATCTTCCGTTATTTTTGAGTTAATACTTTCTATTTTATCCTGTAAACGTTCTATTTCTCTCTCATTTTCTTTAATTATAGCTTTCAGTATATCAAACCCACAATTATCAAAAATGGTAAGTAATTCAAAATGGAACTCACTACCTTCCTTAACTTTATTAGGATATTTACAAACTCGTAAGCCTTTGGGCACAATTTTTAAGCTCAAACATTCTCTCAAATAAGCATTTTCCAATTCAATATTTTTATATTTAAACAGTAAGTCATCCAGCATTTTAACATTGTACTCATAGGAAATATTTACATCACATTCCTCAGATAAGGGTATTTTTTTACCATTAAAACTATATTTCAAATGCATTATACTAGAAAAATCAGTTTTGTACCTCTGTCCATTATGTTTATTTCCTTGTATTGCATTGCCATCATCTCGGTGGCTCATTACACCAATATTGTCGTCGTTCGAGGATGTCAGAGCCTGGTGCGGGAGTATGACATACTGTTTTCCCGCACCAGCCAGAATCAGCAGGAGAGGGCTGCACTGTGGCAAGACCTTGTCCGTAGGGTAAATGACACTGGCACGCATAATAGGACATATGAGCAGGTACATCACTGCAGTGATTTAATCAGAAATGTCCGTCAGCGTGCGTCGGATATCCACAGGCAACAGGTTGCCACAGGAAGTGGGGTGGCCACACATCCCCCCCTCACCAGACTGGAGGGGCTATTCCTAAGTGTTGTGGCTCCAGCCCCGGAACAGCAACAGCAATACACCTGCATCATGATGGAGGCTGGATCCACACAGCAGCACGACATGGAGCGTGCAGGTAATATGCCATATGTACACTTGACTGTTCTGTACACTGTTAGTTTATGCATGTGTAAGGTGTGTCCGTGGTATGTAGCTGTCAACATAGTATGTAATTGTGCATGTGTGATATTGGCAATATCAGCAGCTGACATGTGAAATGCAACTGGTGTACTACTGCACTGTATCATATGCAGTATCAATGGCACAGTTGTGCCCACTGACATTAATCTCCTCATTTCTGCAGGTCCCTCTGGGGTTACAGCAAGGCAGGCCATCCATGCTGGTGAGTGTGTTTAACAATACCTATAATAGTCCTGATAGTGCTAGTAACACTAGTGTAACTCAGTAGTGCTCTGTGTGTATACTGCGGGGTGTGCATGTGTGCATGTGTGCAGGTGTGCCTGTGTCCATATGTGCATGTGTGCATGTGTCCACATGTGCATGTGTGCATGTGTGCATGTGTTCATGTGTACACGTGACCATGTGTGCATGTGTGCATGTGTGCATGTGTGCATGTGTCCACATGTGCATGTGTGCATGTGTCCATGTGTGCATGTGTGCATGTGTGCATGTGTGCCTGTGTGCATGTGTGCATGTGTGTCTGTGTGCATGTGTGCATGTGTCCACGTGTGCATGTCTGCATGTGTGCCTGTGTCCATGTGTGCATGTGTGCATGTGTCCATGTGTGCATGTGTGCATGTGTGCATGTGTGCCTGTGTCCATGTGTGCATGTATGCATGTGTCCATGTGTGCATGTGTGCATGTGTGCATGTGTGCATGTGTGCATAAGTGCATCACTGGTAACATTGTGTGGACACTGTAAACTGTGTTTCCTGTCTTCCTCCCACAGGTTCTGGTGCTGCTCTGGTGTCCTGCAGCAGGGAACCTGAATCTGGTGCCACAGGTACTGGTAATGATGATATCTGTGTAATGGTACAGGAAGGTGTGTCAGGGTCCGCCATTGGTCAGCCAATTGACAGTACACAGCTGTCAACCCCATCATTGCACACAGTCATCCTGCCAGTACATCCTTTGTCACCATTGTCCCTAGATGATGGACAGGATACAGTGGGCATTGACCAGGGTAATGTAGTATCTGTGGCACATGCTTCCCCACACAGCAGCCATGGGCAGGGTCCTGCGATGGTACCACACAGACAGTTGCCCATGGGTTCTTGTGGGAGCATCCGTGGGCGTACTGCCTCTGACAGACGTGCCCAAAGAGGTCTGTCAACCTCAGCTATGTTCTGGGCTGTCATGCAGGCACAGTCGCGTATGGAAAGGTACACCAGACAGGGTCTGAGGGAGCTGAGAGTATGTCGCACAGCCATGACTGATGGTATGTGTGACATCACGGATGCTATCCGTAATTTCACCGATGTCATAGACAGATGTTGTGGGGACATATTACAGCAGTTCCACAACCAAATGTCCATGAGCCAGGGCAATGGTGGGCGGTTGCGGCGTCAACGTGGCCATATGCCAGCAACAGCAGCAGCTGGCAGTCGGCGCGGACGACAACAGGCCTGCACATGCCCCCATAGTGCCAGCAGCAGCCCCAGCAATGCTGGGTCTGTGCTGTCATCGGAACGCCCCAAGAGACCACGTGCACGTGGCTCTGGACAGTCCCAACAGGGACCTGTGTCCAGTCAACACACTCCCACTTCTGATGACAGTACCCAGTCTGGCTTAGTACTGGATACGGTCCATAGCACCCCTGCCAGGCACAGGTACCATGTCCATGCCCACAGACACTGATCTGTATGACCTGCCAGGTGCAGTCTGTGGCTGTCCACAAACCCCTGTATATGGCAGCCATGAGGTGGAACTGTGTGCGTGCATACACACATGCGAAATGTTAACACCTAGGGTGACCACATACACGCACACACTGCACCAACAGTGCCGCACCCTGTACTGCTGCCCCTCACCAACACACATACACGCACACGTCAATTGGTGGTATCAGTGGCAGACTCAGGCATACCTAATTCACACCCTGTGCATATGATGACACTGTGCCACCTCCTGCAATCTCCAACATCATTGCTGTAACAGGTAAACACGTTGCTGATGCACAGGGTGACTACATAGAAGTGTATTAGTAGTATCATGTTGGTAACAGTACAGTGTGCTGATATGACTGTGTGTATATCCCAGCATGCCTGATGCAGTAACCGTATGACTGTCCTGAATTGTTATCTGCACCCATAGTACGTACCAAAGTGTAACAGCTGCACATTATTGCATGCCGGTGGTAAGGATGTCAACAGATAGCCACATACATGGGTAACACAGGGGGGAAGCTAATGCAAGTAGTGATATGCAATGATGGACATGTACAGTAATGATGTCAAGTTGCCCACAACGACTATGCAATGTGGATGTTTGCGCATGTTGATATGTGTGCAGTACCAATGTAATCCAAATCACAATTAACTATGACATAATATCAGTTCTACCATGGGCATCTGCGCTGCGCATTCCTGGGTACATGTTGATAGTGCCTACATATTTGCACTGTTACTTACTGTTAGTGTTACCCCTTCTTTGTTGTACAATGAAGTACTTCCAGCCCTGCTTACTGTAGCTTTGTTTGCATGCATGTTCGCTTGGGTTCCCTGGAACACTGCTTCCACCTGCAATGCAGAGTTACAGTGCTTCTGTGGACTCCTAGTGACATCTGCATAGCATATGATACGTATGTCAAGTTTACACATGACAGAATGTCACTGTCCGTCCTGTTCGCATGTACGTTGCCTGTCACACATTGCACATGTCTTACCTGGCATTTACCCATGTGTGCAGTCATATATGCCAGTGCTATGAAACAGTAGCAGTACACCCACACATACACACCTTCAGTATGTTGTTCCCCATTGGCCCTATGTGTTGGTACTCACCATGGCAATCACACTACTAGGGTAGCATGTGCAAAGGTAACCTGTGAATCACCTCTATGGTCCAGTTGTGGTTTATGTGAGTCATGTGGCAATGTCACAGCTGCCACATGTATGCAGTCAGCCATCACTATTGGCCAGGAACGTACAACACATGTGTGGGATGCCACCACATAGCCAATCTGGGGACTGAGCTCTCTGAACCCAGTAATGCCATACCCTGTCAGGTGGCATGTCATACTACAGTGACTACAATACAAGTCAGACATAGACACGCACTGACAGCATGCTGAACACACTGGGGCATACGTGGGGACTCAGAATAGCATCCTGCCTGAGCATCACACACCTCTGCAGCTGGCACACAGGCATATGTTACGTCAGAACAGAGCACATGCCACACATGGCACACACATCCCATGTGCCACACACTCACAGCCTGTAGGGCTACACAACACACCTGCTACAGATGTGTCAGGTACCTGTCTTGGGCGCTGCACTGGGGTCCCGCTCAACAGGCTGTATATGGTGAAGGTCACAGTGATATGCCTCAGGGGCACTATGGTCCACCACAAAACACATGCATACAGGTCAGTCAGAGGCATGGACACATATGACTCAGTCATTGACCATGCCACTATGGATGACCTGAGACATACCTCCCTGGACTATATGATAGGGAACATAAAATGGATCTCTCAGCATGTGGCACGGTGCAGTATGAGCCTGATCTTGGTTGCCAGTATACCCTCACCAGGTATGCTACCACTATATGTAGGAAGGGTGTTGTATGTCTACATTCTGCTCAGTCTCCAATGTCATTCATAGGGTATCCGCTGGCTGTCAATGTGTGCTTACATGCTAGGGAAGCCACAATGATGTGCAAGGGGCAGCTTGCACGTGACACCCATGGCCCAATGTATATTGGCGAAGCTACTTGATACACACATACTGCCTTATGCTGCAGGACACGGATTACATAGCCACCTCCGCGGGTGTCACACAGGTTAGGACACTAACAGTGCTGCTACACAACACCAGCAGTGTACACCGCAAGATGCATGCACTGGACACTGTCCTCAGCACGGTGAACTGCAATGTCTGTGCAGTACCAGAGTCCTGATTCATGGCTCACAGGTGCAACCCATCACTGCCAGGTTATGCCTCATACCATGCATGTCGTCCCCTACACATGTAACACACATGGACAGGGGGGTGGTATCCCAAGGCACCACAGATACACACACCTCCAGGTTGTTGGCACAGAACAAAGTATCAGGGCCTATTCATGTGCAGCTAACAGTGTGTCAGACTGCCGTCTGGTTCATAGTCTGGCACACACAACCCTCCCATACACAGGAAAACCACCTATCCTCCATAACAACACAGGCAATATGACAGTCTCAAGAAATGTCTTTATATGGCTGGACTGCATCCAGCCAAACATTGTGCGTGAGCATTACTGTAGCTACAACACACTAGTTGAAGGGTTCACAGCATGTGGTCACTGAATTGCAGTGGAATGACATGTTACCACTCCCACAACAGGTGGGAACATGCAGCACCTGTACATCGACTACATGTAGACTATATGGCCCAGACCAGATGTGTATCCCCTGCTGTAGGTATTTTACCATATACACCCACACTGTATAGACACATACCAAGTGCGGCCCCTGCACAGTAAGACACAGTCATATTGTTATGCATTGCAAATACCATTTATCCACTCGAGGCATGTGTCAGACATGGTAACTACTGCAGGTCACAGGTATTTATGTGTATGTGTCACACACATACATCATGTGTGCAATGCCATTGCTGGTTTAGGCAATGGCATGCATTGTTATGCACAAAGACCCACACAAGGTCATAATGTGTGACACAACCACACGTGGCAGTTGTGGGTTACCAAAACATACCTATCTGTACTCTGACAATGGTAATAGACCCAGTAGCAGAGTGCACTATTGCCATTACTGGCCAACTAGCCCTATTTGGCTGTGCTGATAGTGTGGTGACATCCCCTGTGTTTACTGGGGGAATATGCAGCATCTGGTGTATTGTAGTATTTGCCAAAAGGAGCTGCTCTTTCACACTTGCATTTACATACACCCTACTACCCCCACACACACACACTTGCCATTTGCAGGATTCATACCCCTACCTAACTAAATCACGACACGTGAGAGAGGCGCATTAGTGAAGCGCACTATTCAAATTACTAGATGGTTCCTCTTCTCTGGCTGTACTTATAGGGTGCTGACATCATCAGTGTTTTGAAAGGGTAATGTGCATCAGGTAGTGTGATCTCCTGATTGCCAAAACTAACATGTTTTTCATACAGAATTGCACACACGCAAACTCCCCACATCCAAACACACACACACTTGCCAGTTTCAAACCCCTCCCTAACTATGTTATGGCACTTCAGAGTGATGCTGTAAGCAGATTGCGCTATTCTGATTACTAGTAGAGGTCTCTTCTCCAGCTGTATGTATAGGGTGCTGACATCATCACTGTTTGGAAAGGGTAATGTGCATCATTTAGTGTGATCTCCTGATTTCAAAAAAGCACATAATTTTCATACAGAATTGCACACACACAGAGTCCCCACATCTGAACACACACACATGCCATTTACAGGTTTCAAACTCCTACCTAACTATATTATGACACTCAAGAGAGACACATTAGCAGAGTGCGCTATTCAAATTACTGAGAGGTTTCCCTTCTCCTGCTGTACTTATAGGGTGCTGACATCATCCGTGCTGAGATAGGGGAATGTGCATCCTGTAGAGTGCTTTCACAGTTGCCAAAAGGGACATCGCCCTCACACAGACTTGCACACTCACTAACCCCCCTCCACACACACTGGGCAGTTGCAGGATTCAAACCCCTACCTAACTATGTTATGATACTCATGACAGACACATTAGCAGAGTGCGCTATTTGAATTACTAGAAGATTTCCCCTTCTCCTGCTATACTTATAGGGTGCTGACATCATCAGTGTTTAGAAAGGGGAATGTGCATCCTGTAGTGTGTTCTCCTAGTTGCCAAAAGGGACATTCCTTTCATACAAACTTGCACACACACTAACACTCTCCACACACACTGAGCATTTGCAGGATTCAAACCCCTACGTATGTTATGACACGCGAGACGGACGTATTAGCAGAGCGTGCTATTCGCATTACTGGGAGGTTTTTCTTCTCCTGCTGTACTTATAGGGTGCTGACATCATCAGTGTTTAGAAAGGGGAATGTGCATCCTGTAGTGTGTTCTCCTAGTTGCCAAAAGGGATATTTCTTTCATACAGACTTGCACACACACTAACCCCCTCCACACACACTGAGCATTTGCAGGATTCAAACCCCTACCTAACTATGTTATGACACTTGAAATGGACGCATTAGCAGAGCACACTATTTGCATTATTGGGAGGTTTCCCTTCTCCTGCTGTACTTATAGGTTGCTGACATCATCAGTGTATAGAAAGGGGAATGTGCATCCTGTAGTGTGTTCTCCTAGTTGCCAAAAGGGATATTTCTTTCATACAGACTTGCACACACACTAACCTCCTCCACACACACTGAGCACTTGCAGGATTCAAACCCCTACCTAACTATGTTATGACATTCAAGACAAACGCATTAGCGGAGTGCGCTATTTGCATTACTGGGAGGTTTTTCTTCTCCTGCTGTACTTATAGGGTGCTGACATCATCAGTGTTTAGAAAGGGGAATGTGTATCCTGTAGTGTGTTTTCCCAGTTGCCAAAAGGGACATTTCCCTCACACAGACCCCACTCACCCACCCACACACACTGAGCATTTGCAGGATTCAAACCCTTACCTAACTATATTATGACACTTGAGGGAGACGCATTAGCAGAGCGCACTATCTGAATTACTGGGCATCTACTCTGCACCTGCAGTATTTATAGGGTGCTGACATCTTTATTTCTACAGAGGTATGTACATGTAGTACTACCTGTCAGGTGGGGGATAGCATATATATGCATTTCCAGCCACCTACGTCAGGGTCAGATATGCACATCGCACTGGCAGGTTATGTTCTATACCATGCTTTGTGACCACAGGACCTGTAACACACAACACAACCAGTTCAGAACACCACACCCACATCCAAGACACACACTTAGCTTCCCTGGGAACAGTGCCGGGTTATGCAGGTGTTCACATACACCATTCCAGTTGTTAACATCAGGTACAGGCATACTGTGTGTGAGAACTACTCAGGCCTCTACCACTTTACCCTACAGCCACTACAATTTGTGGGTCCATGTGCTATGGCAGAACCACACACCACAGCCACATGGGGGAATACATATTGCACCTGTCCATCTGCAACATGGGTACTCACTGTTCCACACCAGAGGTAGACCACCAATGTTGATATCTGACTATACCCACCTTTTCCTGGACATCCATATCCCATCTCCACCCCCAGGCAAGGTTGTCACTGCACACAAACTGTATTTAGCACAAGCAGACTCTACACTTGGGAAGACTGGGGTGGACAACTTCAGAGGACCCATGCTGGGGGACTATACTGGCCACTCAGCATAATCCTTGACAATTGTATTCTATGAGCATGTGTACGGTTTGCATTGATCATGCTATCCCACATATACCCATGACTGCTCCACAACAAGACACCTGTCAGGTGTACACCAGCCATATATGAGCCATACAACAGACAGAGTGAGCTAATACATTGCAGAGCTGTAGCCCACAGAGGGAGGACATCTGTGAACAGTTCGGCATGGCACTTCATTCACACATAATCATCACAACACAGTGTTGACAGTGGAATTGTCCAGAGAATGCAGATAGGGCTCCCTCAGTCTGTTATTGACGGCCACTTACTGTTAGAGATCCTCAGCAACCCTCTTCCAGCACACACCGACAACATGGCTGTGGCTTAGCACATTCAAACCCTGGGATCTCCACTGTGCCCCTGCTTGACAGAGGCACAGCTCACTAACCTCACACGTTGCCTTATGTGACCTACTTTACAGTGGCACAGTAGCCTACTGTACTGGGGATGCAGATGCCAAGCACACTCTGGCTGAGCCGTCATTCCCTAGGGCAACAAGCCTAGTATTGACCTCTACACCCATATGTTCAATTGTCGGATGCACAATATTTGTTGTGCTGTTCTACTGTTTGCAGGTCTTTATTGCCATAGCATTCCCTGTTCCTATGACCAACTTGTGTATCTGTGGAAGATGTTTGCATATGACGGCAATCCACTATATCACTTATGTCTCTGTAGTCATTTACTGTGTGCACTGGGCAGATTGCTGTGTTGTGGTTGGTTCCTGGACTGACACGTACAAATACCAAATATGTGTGGCCAACTGCTAAACGGAGATATGGCCTAAGTGTGTGAAATATGCCCAGTTCAGCCTTTCCATGGCATGTTGTCTGACATATGCCTCATTTATCAAAGTGTGCGAGCATGTCCAGTGTGAGCTTTCCATATGTTGCACTCTGAAGTCCACCACATATTTGGGTGTGTGTGAACTTCAACAATATCTCACGTTTATGGTTGTGTGTTGGGTGTCATGTTGTGTACTAACTGGCCAACTGCTTCGTGTCTGCCACAACAGGGATTAAACTATGCCTGCAGGGATTGCATGGGATACTTTGCAGACAGTTGTCAACATACTTTCATAATGACCTAACACTGTAGTACCGTATAGTGTACTGGTTCAGTACTTTAACTGTGGTGGCCAGTATCCTGGGCTTTAGTCCTATGACTGCTTGACATCTTCATAGTGAGCACAACAGACTGTGTAGGGGCCAGTTGTGCACGTATGACCATGTTGCATTATGTTCAGTTATGGACTACCTACACCAGGCTCGTCCAACATTGGTAGTGTATTCCACAACATGGGTGGACATTGGCAAACACTAGCGATGTTCCCTAGGCCATTTCAGATGCTAGTCACAGGGTGTGTTTGTCCTTCAACACACATTGTAACTGGAGTTTGCCATGACATATGTCATGGTTAGTATACTGTGCCTCCGTCACCCTCTGACATAACAGGGTTAGCCACCCATCTCCCATCCACTCATCAGGATTCCTCTTGAGGGGTGTCGATAGGTGACTCTCTGGCTGACCTGTACCGGGAGTTTACTGAAGAGTGGGGGTGCCTTCTGTGTTATGGATCATTCTGTACAGCTTGTCCTATGTATGTCAGTGCTGGGGTTCAGGTCTCTCATGTGCATAGCTCACTGCCATTCAGATTGTACAAGGTGCAGCATGTTCATTGATTCCAGGTTGGACATGGCTTCATACATCAGGCACAGCTTGCCTGTAGCTGGGCAGTATGGCAGTGTGTGGGGCTGCAGTTTGTTTACTCAGGCAACACATGGCATCTGTTCATGCTCTTTGCTACTCCTGGTGGGGTACTGTTGTGGACTTTACAGTTGATGGAGGTGTCTGCTGAGGTATATCCCACAGGGGCTATTGTAGTCAATTGTGATGCTGATGGAGGATGACTGCAGAGCCACAGTGACCTCCCCTTATCTACATCTGCCAACCTTCATGTTTGGGTGGGTATATAGTATGTTTCTGCGAACACTACAGCCACATGTTTGTCCAGTGCAGGATATCTATCACCTTTTGTCCCCAGGTCTCTCATTACATGTTAGGTATGTAATGGGTTAACACCTGTGTGGTAATTTGTGGGCACTTACTGTATATCCATGGTGGTTGTCTATACACAGTTCTGCAATTAGTTTGCTGACATGGCTATGGCTCCAGTTGTCTGTTTGTAGGTGGCCCTTTTGTGGGTTGCTTGTGTCAGCTGGGGTCGGATATGGTGGGCTGTTTGTACTCCTCTGCATACATGTTCAGTCACAGTCCTTCCATGTTGGCCTATACCTATGGGACATATATACAGAACGGGGGGGGGGGCAGGACCAGGCCTTGTGAGATGCCACTCATATCTGCTTTGTAGTCTGACATGGATGCGGCATGTCTGACCATGTCAGTTCTGTCCTTGGTCTGGTTTGCAACCCCTCTACTGACATAGGGGTATATATTTAAGCTGGTGAACATATCCATACTGAACTCGTAGGGTATTGTCTAGAAGCATATGCACGGTCCTGCTACGCTGTGTGGACCACATTGCCCTCATCAGTGACCTTAATGACTGCTTCAAATGGGTCAAACATGTTTAGGGGCAGGATCTGCAGTTACGACAGCCACAGTGTGTAGGGTACAGTATCAGTAGGTCCACAATAGCTTTCTGTCTGCGGTACATACTGATCCTTTCCATAGCTGTGCAGACCAAGCTTTGCAGGATCCTAGGGTGGTAGTTTGCAGTATCCATTCAGGCAACACCTTTGTTGTGAAGGACCACTGTTGTTGTACACTGCTATTTGGGTACATATCCTGTGGTAAGGCTAACATTGGGCAGTAGTGTGATTTGGCATTCCATTATTCTTGGAGTCCATGTTGGCCTCAGCCCAGGACACCATCAAATACCTTTGCTGCTGTGTGTTTTGCTTTGCAGATGATGGCTGTTGCCTCAGCATCTGCAATGTCAGAGGACCAGCAGTCTGCTGGGATAGATATTTTGCATTCTGGGAGGGGGTGTTTGCACTGCACCTGTCAGGTTGTATGTTAGCAATATGTGTGTGTGTTTGGTATGTTGTTTGGAATATGTGTGTGATTCGAGCATATCTGTGGATGCCCAATATGGTTCCTACCATCAGTTAAGTAAGCCTTGTGATTATCCTTAGTGTCCTGTACAATTTGTATCTTCATAGGTTCATGGGTTCATACTAGGCTATCCACCCTAGGGCATTAGTAAGCCGACCCAGAGTGTGTGTGTGTCTTTCGCCGCCCCTTGCTATGTGACTATTATGGCCATTTATGACTTTCTTTACTGTGCCTCTGTCTGGTCGTGACACAGTGAAGACCCCCAGTAAACATGTACGATCATCCATCCACTTGGCAATATTCCTGTTGAGGGGTGTCAGTGAGGGGCTCTGCCTAACATGGATTGGGATCCTGTTTCTGGGTGTGGGGATCCTCTGGGTTATGTATCTGTCCCTCCAGCACATCCTATTTCATTATGTGTTGAGGCTGACATCTGTCACTCTCACAGCTCCAATGGCTCTGATTTCCTGTGGTGGAGCATGTCCATTACTCCTGTGTTGGACATGGCCTTGTACAACAGACATACAATGCCTCTGTGTAGGTGGTCTGTGACTGCATTCAGCTGGGGTGTCTACAGCCAGGCAGCATATGACATATATTTCACACCCTTTATCCTCTTGGTGGGGTAACTATGAGGTCTTCCGAACCGCTGCAGGTGTCACGTCCGGTACATCCCATATGAGTCATTGTACTAGATTATGGGTCTGATAAGGGAACAGTACATTGGCACAGTGACCTCTGTTGATGTAGATGGGAATCATTTCATGATACGGTGTCCAATATCGACAATCTTCCTAGCCACATTGGCATTGTGAGTGTCACATGACAGATTACTGTCGACTTGTGTCCCTAGGTCCCTGATTACTCCTTGCATACATAATGGTTTGCCACCTATGAGGTAATTTGTGTGTACCTTGTCTGGTATTTGGTGGGACATTCATACTGTCCAGTGTCTTCAAGATGTCTGGGTGGAGTTCTTGTGTGTGAGAGTGTGGTCTGCTGCATGCTACAGACTGTACAGCAGTTTTGACTACACTTAGATGCACATGGGTGGTCTCTGCTGCTTTGTGCATTGTCAGTTACCTGGCCGTATGGGTGTCTGTGCTGCATATGGATACTCCCCCTCCTTTGATGTTTTGGTCCAGGTGTTGGGGCCATAACGCATGATATGTGGTATAACCTGGTAGTGCTGGTGTGCTATCACTAGGCTTGCAGCAGGCTTCTGTCACTGCACAGACATCGATGTTCTCCATAATGGGAAGTGCCTCAGGGGCATGCATATTGCAGTTTACACATCTGGCATTGGTCAGCATTACCCTTATGTTTCTTACCACTTATGTTTTCTAGGGTGGTGGGTAGTCTTTTTGGCCTTGCCTACATACGGCTCTATGGAAGTGGCAAAGGCCTTATCCAGTATCCAGACGCACAGGAACAGGTGCAAGCCATCCCTGGAACAGCAGCATGGCTTGTCATGCTTGACATCTCAAGCAGACAGACATTAGACCCTCTTGGACTGACAGCTGTAACTGTGCCAGCTGTTAAACATGATCATTCTGTGTTTGTACTGTGGCATCATTCTTGGTGAGGGTTGGATGCTGCACACGGCCAGTGTCATACCGGCCTGGGGTACATACTCAGAGAGCTCATCCATGTCTCTTTTCATGTAGACCAGGGAGGTACATCTCAGGTCATTCACACCAGCATGGACATTGAGTGCATCATATTTCTGCTTGCTTTGGGGTGACCTGCGTACTTGTGTTATGTGGCATTTTGTGGCAGCCTACAGGCAACTTACTCTACCCTTTCCCTTGTTCAGTCTGGTGAGTGGGACAGCAGTGTGTCTGCCTATACAGACACCTATTACAACTGTATCAGGCATGTTGTTTCTCCTTCTGGCCTGTGACTGTTTGGCACACCAGCTTTGTGTACTATGCATTGCATGTGCTATGTTTGGAGGTTGTGGTTGCTTGTGATCTGCTTTGGAGGCTTCTGTTGGTGTGGTGTGTTTGTAATTAGGGCCTCCGGGAATGTTTTTCTGTGTTTATGTGTTTGGTTTACAGTTGTGGTAGGTCTATGTGGGACTGGGTTTGTGGTGTATGTGGTTATCTTCTCCTCCTGACTAGTTTTGACAGTACTGAGTTGGGGGAGCTCAACCTCTGGTTTGGATACATGGTTGCATCTATCACATATATTTGTATTTATTGGGAGGAGTTGTGGTTGTCTGTGTACTTGGGACAGGTGTCACATTGCCTCTGGAGTCACAGATTTTACTTGTTGTGGCTGGACTAAGTGGATTGTATGTATGGACATATGTTATTGCCATACTACTGGTCAGTGATTACTTCCCTTTTTTGTTTGCTCTATCATGTGGTAGCTTCCTCATTCTCTTGCATGGTTTGGTAATGGCTGGAGTCCAGCATGCCAGTTGCCTGCGTGTATGGCATTGTGTGTTGTTGTTATTTGTGATTGCATACTCCAAGCATTCCTGGCTGTGTTCATGGAATGCCTGTATAACATGTTCTGCGGTGTGTCCCATATTCTGCACTTGCACAGGGCCTTTCGTGGATTCCACATCAGTTTGGAGGGCTGCAACCTATGCTTTACACATGTTTTCACCGTGGTATTCTGGCCAGGGACTGGGGTCGGGATGTGTATATCCAATGTGATTACTCTATGGTCTGGTCTTACCAGTGAAGGATACACTTCTCATCTTGCCATCCAGTACACATGTTGCTGATTATCACATCCAGTATGCTTACCCTCTTGTGGGAGTGGTACGTTGTTCCTGGGCATTTTGGTTTATGGATTCTGGGAACTTTTCTCCGACTGTGTTGGTGCTAGTATAATGCTCCCAGTGTATGTCTGGGTATTTTCACTCAAGCAATATCATGTTGTTTTGGGGGCTTGATATATTCATGTATTCCAACATAGGCCAGGTGCAGTTCCTGGTATTAGGACAGTAGTCTGCAGCAGGCTATATACTGGGAGGCGGTTTTAGCCATTGGTATTTGACCATGGCTAATCCATGCTGCTTCTTGTTGTGGTACCAACATGGGGTGTGGTTATCTTTGACATTTATTGCTAGTCACCCTCCTTTGTAGCTTGTTCCATGTTTTGCGGCTGTACAGCAAAGTATGAGGTGTGACCTGGTAGTGTTAGGGTGCTGATGTGAGCCTTGACCCAGTTCTCTATTACAGGACTGATATCTACATTCTTCATACTGTGTGCGTTTACACTGTACACATCTTGCTGTTTAGACTTCTGGCATTGGGTAGCATTACATCTAGGTTCCTATCCCTTGTGGTACCTATGAAGGTGGGTTTGTGCTTTGAGACTTACCTATTCAGGGCATGCTGTGGGTACTGACAGCCTTTGCCAGTATCCATGGGGCATGGAATGATAGTTGCACGCCATGCCTAGCAGGTGGTGCATCATGTCATGCTCCGCTGAAACACATTGGCTCCCCTTTGACTAACTGCATTACTTCAGCCAGTTACTGCACTTGAACATCCCATCGTCATTTTGTGGCTTCATGCTTGGTGAGGGTGGATGTTAGTCAGGTGCCCAGGTGTGCATATAGCACATGGTGTTACATTACTTAACACATGGCATTCATGCCTCAGGTGGTGCTACAGGGCTGCCTCTGTTGGATGCGCATATTACACTTCCCTGTACATGTTTGTGAGCAAGTCATGTCATTTTAGGCATCCATGTTATTATTTGAGTGAGTCAGAGGTATCATTCCCAGGGTTCCTACTGAGCCAGTGTATGTGCTATGCGTTGCCTCTTTGCCAAGGCCAGGGCATACTGGGCACGCCTCCTTCTGCCTACTGGGGCAGGCTCAGGTTGTCCCTCCTCCGAGTCACGCTCTGCCTGTGATGGCCTTGGCAATGGTGGGGGGCTGTTTGGCCCAGCCCTATGCTGGTCCTGCTGCAGCTGTTTTCGCAAGATCATATTATGTAGCATAGCACATACCATGACAATTTGGGTACATGTAGTTGGTGTGTACTGCAAGGCTCCATCAGATGTGTCCAGACACTGGAACCGTGACTTGAGCAGCCCAAACACACGCTCTATTACATTACGTGTTTGTGCGTGTGCCTCATTATGGCGTTCCTGTTCAGGTGTGCGTGTGCGTTTCTGATGGGTGTCATCAGCCACGGCTCCAGTGCATAACCTGCATCCCCCGCTAGGTGTCTGTGTGGGATTTCCCCATTGGCAAATGTCTGGTACAGCTGCGTCAAATGCCAGATGTGGGAATCATGGTAACTCCCAGGGCAGCCAGCACACACATTCATTATTATGCCCTGGGCATCACACACACCTGGCAGTTGATGGAGGGGAAGCCCTTGCGGTTAATGTAGGCCCTACCCCGCTCACCAGCTGGTGCTTTGATGCGTATGTGCGTGCAGTCTATTGCACCCACTACCTCAGGGTATTCCGCTGTTTGCTGGAAGAGATGCATATTGCTGGCCAATACCTCACGGGCATTGGGGAAATATACATGATCATCGTCATGTGCTGACATGGCATCCAGGAACTGGTGCAGTACCCTGGAGGCTGATGCCTGTGATATCCCCATCATATCATCAGTTGGTCTCTGGAAGGTACCTGTTGCTAGTATTCTTAGGCCAACACATACCTTGGTTTCCACTGGGATGGGTTCCCCTCTGTTGGTTCTGTGTGTGAGGCGTGACCTGCACAGCTCAACTATTTGCTGCAGGAGCTCTCTGTCCACTCTATAGCGCTCTACTATCTCCATCTCATGTAACCAGTGGTAGGTGACCCTGGGCCTGTACACTCTTCTCCGTCTCCTCAGTGTGGGTTGTCTGGCACCATCTGCATTGTCACCACCCTCAGCAAGTCACCTATGTCTCATTATGACAGCTATGGCAACCCCTAACATTTCTGCTCTGAGTGAAGCTATTTCAGTTTTCTATTAGCTTGTGTCTTGCAGTGTCTCTTAAGAGAAACATCCTGCACTACTGTTTGCAGAGTTTTAAGTGCTGGGCTGGGCTACTATTCTGCCTGTGTAATTGCCTGCTTCTAATTTTTCACCTGCAGCTTCAGCAGTAATCCTTGCTAGCTTCCTACTAATTCTGTTGCTTCCTTTTTCCTTTCTGTTTCCTCAGGGGGAGCAATGTGCATGCTAGCAGAAACACGCCAGAGTGGCTTACGTGCGCACACATGCTTACACGGTTCAGAATCTACTTATTCGGGTTAAAACGCACGCACACCCGCGCAAACTGTGTTACAAGTCTGCCAACAGCCTCCTACATGCTCAGGCTGCCCTACACACTCGCACACCAGCACAAACAGTGTTAAACATCTACCGACACGCTCCCACATGCTCAGTCTGCCTTACACGCACACTGCCCTACTTGCGCTTCATGGCGCGCGCGCATGCACGCCCAGCAAGAAACTTTAGTGTAAGTAACAGTGTACACCTTCCATTTCTTGACTTTCCCACTTATCTTGTGGCACTCCTCTTTCCTGATCTGTGTCTGTCATCTGTCATGTTACACGGACCTCAATGAACTGCATTTCTTTCTACCATTCCCCGTGATGTCACCTATCTCCTACTCTATTCCTCCCCTTATGTATCTCTTACACTACTCAGACTGTGCTCATTTGCTATGTGACTGTGAGATTCAGTATGCTAACCCTCATTTACATGAGATTGCCTACTAATGCTTAGTTGCATTTCTTACACTCAGCTTCCCCTTAGCAACCACTACACGGTGGCTATGTTGTTTTTGGTCTGCTGGTCCCTGCATTGTCATTCCATGTATTGCATAAAACCCACATTTGTGGGTTTATAACCTTCATTTTTATGTTTTATACAGCGCAGCCCGTTTGCGCGGGGCTGCGCTGGGTTTAAACATCGCCAAAAAAAATTATATTTTTATTATTTTTGCATCGGGTTACCTTGCCAATGGCCACATATTTGGCCATTGGCATGCTGCCTGACACATATAGACCCTTTATTTGGAGCTGACATGGCTCCGTTGTGAAATTTGCAGAAACTTACTCAGTTGTCAACTGAGTACATTTCTGCAGCTAAAACGTCTCTTACAGAGGCTGGTTTCTGCTTCGAGGATCGCTAATAAAACTCATTTGCATACATTTCGGCTGCAAGTGAGGTATTTAGCATGTCCACGCCCAGTCCGTGAAAGAGACGTTTTAGCTAGTCTCTTACACGGAGTTTAGGGCTGTTCCTGGATCGCGAGGCTTGCATGGAGTGTTACACATCTCTTACACTCCATGCAAGCCTTCATGAATCCTGCCCAGTCAGTATTCATAGGTACAAGCTAAAAGTTTTTTTTAGGTTATTTTAAGCCTAGGCAATTTCTCAAAGGTGAGAATCCAACACTGAACTTTGTGTTTGTGAGATAAACATCTTAACCATTATGACAACTACCTTCCAAAAGTATTATGGAACTCTGCAATATGATTAGAACAACAATGTGCTAAGTAGAAGAACCAACAACTTTTTATTGAAAATGGACTCTAATTGGTTGCTAAGAAAAAGTGTCCTTATGGGTTGTGGGTATAGTACAGCACTGCACCACATACCCGGTAGCATGTGGTTATAAACTGATACTGCTGCTAATATCACTGTGCCATCAATTGCTTTATTTAACCATACTCTGATTAAGAAATCATTCAAGTATACATAGTGAATATGTGAGTAATGAATAAGTTAATACTAGTCTAGGCAATAAACTCAGG
>NC_056735.1:809034601-809048044 GCF_019279795.1 Protopterus annectens | reverse complement strand
CCTGGGGTCCCGCTCAACAGGCTGTATATGGTGAAGGTCACAGTGATATGCCTCAGGGGCACTATGGTCCACCACAAAACACATGCATACAGGTCAGTCAGAGGCATGGACACATATGACTCAGTCATTGACCATGCCACTATGGATGACCTGAGACATACCTCCCTGGACTATATGATAGGGAACATAAAATGGATCTCTCAGCATGTGGCACGGTGCAGTATGAGCCTGATCTTGGTTGCCAGTATACCCTCACCAGGTATGCTACCACTATATGTAGGAAGGGTGTTGTATGTCTACATTCTGCTCAGTCTCCAATGTCATTCATAGGGTATCCGCTGGCTGTCAATGTGTGCTTACATGCTAGGAAGCCACAATGATGTGCAAGGCAGCTTGCACGTGACACCCATGGCCCAATGTATATTGGCGAAGCTACTTGATACACTGCTGCCTTATGCTGCAGGACACGGATTACATAGCCACCTCGGCTGGTGTCACACAGGTTAGGACACTAACAGTGCTGCTACACAACACCAGCAGTGTACACCGCCAAGATGCATGCACTGGACACTGTCCTCCACACGGTGAACCGCAATGTCTGTGCAG
This sequence comes from Protopterus annectens, assembly GCF_019279795.1. Taxonomy (NCBI): domain Eukaryota; kingdom Metazoa; phylum Chordata; order Ceratodontiformes; family Protopteridae; genus Protopterus; species Protopterus annectens. The sequence continues at coordinate 809,047,438 of NC_056735.1, read as the reverse complement.
TACCAGAGTCCTGATTCGTGGCTAACAGGTGCAACCCATCACTGCCAGGTTATGCCTCATACCATGCATGTCGTCCCTACACATGTAACACACATGGACAGGGGGGTGGTATCCCAAGGCACCACAGATACACACACCTCCAGGTTGTTGGCACAGAACAAAGTATCAGGGCCTATTCATGTGCAGCTAACAGTGTGTCAGACTGCCGTCTGGTTCATAGTCTGGCACACACAACCCTCCCATACAGGAAAACCACCTATCCTCCATAACAACACAGGCAATATGACAGTCTCAAGAAATGTCTTTATATGGCTGGACTGCATCCAGCCAAACATTGTGCGTGAGCATTACTGTAGCTACAACACACTAGTTGAAGGGTTCACAGCATGTGGTCACTGAATTGCAGTGGAATGACATGTTACCACTCCCACAACAGGTGGGAACATGCAGCACCTGTACATCGACTACATGTAGACTATATGGCCCAGACCAGATGTGTATCCCCTGCTGTAGGTATTTTACCATATACACCCACACTGTATAGACACATACCGCGCGGCCCTGCACAGTAAGACACAGTCATATTGTTATGCATTGCAAATACCATTTATCCACTCGAGGCATGTGTCAGACATGGTAACTACTGCAGGTCACAGGTATTTATGTGTATGTGTCACACACATACATCATGTGTGCAATGCCATTGCTGGTTTAGGCAATGGCATGCATTGTTATGCACAAAGACCCACACAAGGTCATAATGTGTGACACAACCACACGTGGCAGTTGTGGGTTACCAAAACATACCTATCTGTACTCTGACAATGGTAATAGACCCAGTAGCAGAGTGCACTATTGCCATTACTGGCCAACTAGCCCTATTTGGCTGTGCTGATAGTGTGGTGACATCCTGTGTTTACTGGGGGAATATGCAGCATCTGGTGTATTGTAGTATTTGCCAAAGGAGCTGCTCTTTCACACTTGCATTTACATACACCCTACTACCCCCACACACACACACTTGCCATTTGCAGGATTCATACCCTACCTAACTAAATCCGCGACCGTGAGAGAGGCGATTAGTGAAGCGCACTATTCAAATTACTAGATGGTTCCTCTTCTCTGGCTGTACTTATAGGGTGCTGACATCATCAGTGTTTGAAGGGTAATGTGCATCAGGTAGTGTGATCTCCTGATTGCCAAAACTAACATGTTTTCATACAGAATTGCACACACGCAAACTCCCCACATCCAAACACACACACTTGCCAGTTTCAAACCCCTCCTAACTATGTTATGGCACTTCAGAGTGATGCTGTAAGCAGATTGCGCTATTCTGATTACTAGTAGAGGTCTCTTCTCCAGCTGTATGTATAGGGTGCTGACATCATCACTGTTTGGAAAGGGTAATGTGCATCATTTAGTGTGATCTCCTGATTTCAAAAAAGCACATAATTTTCATACAGAATTGCACACACACAGAGTCCCCACATCTGAACACACACACATGCCATTTACAGGTTTCAAACTCCTACCTAACTATATTATGACACTCAAGAGAGACACATTAGCAGAGTGCGCTATTCAAATTACTGAGAGGTTTCCCTTCTCCTGCTGTACTTATAGGGTGCTGACATCATCCGTGCTGAGATAGGGGAATGTGCATCCTGTAGAGTGCTTTCACAGTTGCCAAAAGGGACATCGCCCTCACACAGACTTGCACACTCACTAACCCCCCTCCACACACACTGGGCAGTTGCAGGATTCAAACCCCTACCTAACTATGTTATGATACTCATGACAGACACATTAGCAGAGTGCGCTATTTGAATTACTAGAAGATTTCCCCTTCTCCTGCTATACTTATAGGGTGCTGACATCATCAGTGTTTAGAAAGGGGAATGTGCATCCTGTAGTGTGTTCTCCTAGTTGCCAAAAGGGACATTCCTTTCATACAAACTTGCACACACACTAACACTCTCCACACACACTGAGCATTTGCAGGATTCAAACCCCTACGTATGTTATGACACGCGAGACGGACGTATTAGCAGAGCGTGCTATTCGCATTACTGGGAGGTTTTCTTCTCCTGCTGTACTTATAGGGTGCTGACATCATCAGTGTTTAGAAAGGGGAATGTGCATCCTGTAGTGTGTTCTCCTAGTTGCCAAAAGGGATATTTCTTTCATACAGACTTGCACACACTAACCCCCTCCACACACACTGAGCATTTGCAGGATTCAAACCCCTACCTAACTATGTTATGACACTTGAAATGGACGCATTAGCAGAGCACACTATTTGCATTATTGGGAGGTTTCCCTTCTCCTGCTGTACTTATAGGTTGCTGACATCATCAGTGTATAGAAAGGGGAATGTGCATCCTGTAGTGTGTTCTCCTAGTTGCCAAAAGGGATATTTCTTTCATACAGACTTGCACACACACTAACCTCCTCCACACACACTGAGCACTTGCAGGATTCAAACCCCTATCTAACTATGTTATGACACTCGAGACAGACGCGTGCGGAGTCGCTATTTGCATTACTGGGAGGTTTTTCTTCTCCTGCTGTACTTACAGGGTGCTGACATCATCAGTGTTTAGAAAGGGGAATGTGTATCCTGTAGTGTGTTTTCCCAGTTGCCAAAGGGACATCTCCCTCACACAGACCCCACTCACCCACCCACACACACTGAGCATTTGCAGGATTCAAACCCTTACCTAACTATATTATGACACTTGAGGGAGACGCATTAGCAGAGCGCACTATCTGAATTACTGGGCATCTACTCTGCACCTGCAGTATTTATAGGGTGCTGACATCTTTATTTCTACAGAGGTATGTACATGTAGTACTACCTGTCAGGTGGGGATAGCATATATATGCATTTCCAGCCACCTACGTCAGGGTCAGATATGCACATCGCACTGGCAGGTTATGTTCTATACCATGCTTTGTGACCACAGGACCTGTAACACACAACACAACCAGTTCAGAACACCACACCCACATCCAAGACACACACTTAGCTTCCCTGGGAACAGTGCCGGGTTATGCAGGTGTTCACATACACCATTCCAGTTGTTAACATCAGGTACAGGCATACTGTGTGTGAGAACTACTCAGGCCTCTACCACTTTACCCTACAGCCACTACAATTTGTGGGTCCATGTGCTATGGCAGAACCACACACCACAGCCACATGGGGGAATACATATTGCACCTGTCCATCTGCAACATGGGTACTCACTGTTCCACACCAGAGGTAGACCACCAATGTTGATATCTGACTATACCCACCTTTTCCTGGACATCCATATCCCATCTCCACCCCCAGGCAAGGTTGTCACTGCACACAAACTGTATTTAGCACAAGCAGACTCTACACTTGGGAAGACTGGGGTGGACAACTTCAGAGGACCCATGCTGGGGGACTATACTGGCCACTCAGCATAATCCTTGACAATTGTATTCTATGAGCATGTGTACGGTTTGCATTGATCATGCTATCCCACATATACCCATGACTGCTCCACAACAAGACACCTGTCAGGTGTACACCAGCCATATATGAGCCATACAACAGACAGAGTGAGCTAATACATTGCAGAGCTGTAGCCCACAGAGGGAGGACATCTGTGAACAGTTCCGGCATGGCACTTCATTCACACATAATCATCACAACACAGTGTTGACAGTGGAATTGTCCAGAGAATGCAGATAGGGCTCCCTCAGTCTGTTATTGACGGCCACTTACTGTTAGAGATCCTCAGCAACCCTCTTCCAGCACACACCGACAACATGGCTGTGGCTTAGCACATTCAAACCCTGGGATCTCCACTGTGCCCCTGCTTGACAGAGGCACAGCTCACTAGCCTCACACGTTGCCTTATGTGACCTACTTTACAGTGGCACAGTAGCCTACTGTACTGGGGATGCAGATGCCAAGCACACTCTGGCTGAGCCGTCATTCCCTAGGGCAACAAGCCTAGTATTGACCTCTACACCCATATGTTCAATTGTCGGATGCACAATATTTGTTGTGCTGTTCTACTGTTTGCAGGTCTTTATTGCCATAGCATTCCCTGTTCCTATGACCAACTTGTGTATCTGTGGAAGATGTTTGCATATGACGGCAATCCACTATATCACTTATGTCTCTGTAGTCATTTACTGTGTGCACTGGGCAGATTGCTGTGTTGTGGTTGGTTCCTGGACTGACATTACAAATACCAAATATGTGTGGCCAACTGCTAAACGGAGATATGGCCTAAGTGTGTGAAATATGCCCAGTTCAGCCTTTCCATGGCATGTTGTCTGACATATGCCTCATTTATCAAAGTGTGCGAGCATGTCCAGTGTGAGCTTTCCATATGTTGCACTCTGAAGTCCACCACATATTTGGGTGTGTGTGAACTTCAACAATATCTCACGTTTATGGTTGTGTGTTGGGTGTCATGTTGTGTACTAACTGGCCAACTGCTTCGTGTCTGCCACAACAGGGATTAAACTATGCCTGCAGGGATTGCATGGGATACTTTGCAGACAGTTGTCAACATACTTTCATAATGACCTAACACTGTAGTACCGTATAGTGTACTGGTTCAGTACTTTAACTGTGGTGGCCAGTATCCTGGGCTTTAGTCCTATGACTGCTTGACATCTTCATAGTGAGCACAACAGACTGTGTAGGGGCCAGTTGTGCCGCGTATGACCATGTTGCATTATGTTCAGTTATGGACTACCTACACCAGGCTCGTCCAACATTGGTAGTGTATTCCACAACATGGGTGGACATTGGCAAACACTAGCGATGTTCCCTAGGCCATTTCAGATGCTAGTCACAGGGTGTGTTTGTCCTTCAACACACATTGTAACTGGAGTTTGCCATGACATATGTCATGGTTAGTATACTGTGCCTCCGTCACCCTCTGACATAACAGGGTTAGCCACCCATCTCCCATCCACTCATCAGGATTCCTCTTGAGGGGTGTCGATAGGTGACTCTCTGGCTGACCTGTACCGGGAGTTTACTGAAGAGTGGGGGTGCCTTCTGTGTTATGGATCATTCTGTACAGCTTGTCCTATGTATGTCAGTGCTGGGGTTCAGGTCTCTCATGTGCATAGCTCACTGCCATTCAGATTGTACAAGGTGCAGCATGTTCATTGATTCCAGGTTGGACATGGCTTCATACATCAGGCACAGCTTGCCTGTAGCTGGGCAGTATGGCAGTGTGTGGGGCTGCAGTTTGTTTACTCAGGCAACACATGGCATCTGTTCATGCTCTTTGCTACTCCTGGTGGGGTACTGTTGTGGACTTTACAGTTGATGGAGGTGTCTGCTGAGGTATATCCCACAGGGGCTATTGTAGTCAATTGTGGCTGATGGAGGATGACTGCAGAGCCACAGTGACCTCCCTTATCTACATCTGCCAACCTTCATGTTTGGGTGGGTATATAGTATGTTTCTCGCGAACACTACAGCCACATGTTTGTCCAGTGCAGGATATCTATCACCTTTTGTCCCCAGGTCTCTCATTACATGTTAGGTATGTAATGGGTTAACACCTGTGTGGTAATTTGTGGGCACTTACTGTATATCCATGGTGGTTGTCTATACACAGTTCTGCAATTAGTTTGCTGACATGGCTATGGCTCCAGTTGTCTGTTTGTAGGTGGCCCTTTTGTGGGTTGCTTGTGTCAGCTGGGGGTCGGATATGGTGGGCTGTTTGTACTCCTCTGCATACATGTTCAGTCACAGTCCTTCCATGTTGGCCTATACCTATGGGACATATATACAGAACGGGGGGGGGGGGCAGGACCAGGCCTTGTGAGATGCCACTCATATCTGCTTTGTAGTCTGACATGGATGCGGCATGTCTGACCATGTCAGTTCTGTCCTTGGTCTGGTTTGCAACCCCTCTACTGACATAGGGGTATATATTTAAGCTGGTGAACATATCCATACTGAACTCGTAGGGTATTGTCTAGAAGCATATGCACGGTCCTGCTACGCTGTGTGGACCACATTGCCCTCATCAGTGACCTTAATGACTGCTTCAAATGGGTCAAACATGTTTAGGGGCAGGATCTGCAGTTACGACAGCCACAGTGTGTAGGGTACAGTATCAGTAGGTCCACAATAGCTTTCTGTCTGCGGTACATACTGATCCTTTCCATAGCTGTGCAGACCAAGCTTTGCAGGATCCTAGGGTGGTAGTTTGCAGTATCCATTCAGGCAACACCTTTGTTGTGAAGGACCACTGTTGTTGTACACTGCTATTTGGGTACATATCCTGTGGTAAGGCTAACATTGGGCAGTAGTGTGATTTGGCATTCCATTATTCTTGGAGTCCATGTTGGCCTCAGCCCAGGACACCATCAAATACCTTTGCTGCTGTGTGTTTTGCTTTGCAGATGATGGCTGTTGCCTCAGCATCTGCAATGTCAGGGGACCAGCAGTCTGCTGGGATAGATATTTTGCATTCTGGGAGGGGGTGTTTGCACTGCACCTGTCAGGTTGTATGTTAGCAATATGTGTGTGTGTTTGGTATGTTGTTTGCAATATCTGTGTGATTCGGAGCATATCTGTGGATGCCCAATATGGTTCCTACCATCAGTTAAGTAAGCCTTGTGATTATCCTTAGTGTCCTGTACAATTTGTATCTTCATAGGTTCATGGGTTCATACTAGGCTATCCACCCTAGGGCATTAGTAAGCCGACCCAGAGTGTGTGTGTGTCTTTCGCCGCCCCTTGCTATGTGACTATTATGGCCATTTATGACTTTCTTTACTGTGCCTCTGTCTGGTCGTGACACAGTGAAGACCCCAGTAAACATGTACGATCATCCATCCACTTGGCAATATTCCTGTTGAGGGGTGTCAGTGAGGCTCTGCCTAACATGGATTGGGATCCTGTTTCTGGGTGTGGGGATCCTCTGGGTTATGTATCTGTCCCTCCAGCACATCCTATTTCATTATGTGTTGAGGCTGACATCTGTCACTCTCACAGCTCAATGGCTCTGATTTCCTGTGGTGGAGCATGTCCATTACTCCTGTGTTGGACATGGCCTTGTACAACAGACATACAATGCCTCTGTGTAGGTGGTCTGTGACTGCATTCAGCTGGGGTGTCTACAGCCAGGCAGCATATGACATATATTTCACACCCTTTATCCTCTTGGTGGGGTAACTATGAGGTCTTCCGAACCGCTGCAGGTGTCACGTCCGGTACATCCCATATGAGTCATTGTACTAGATTATGGGTCTGATAAGGGAACAGTACATTGGCACAGTGACCTCTGTTGATGTAGATGGGAATCATTTCATGATACGATTGTCCAATATCGACAATCTTCCTAGCCACATTGGCATTGTGAGTGTCACATGACAGATTACTGTCGACTTGTGTCCCTAGGTCCCTGATTACTCCTTGCATACATAATGGTTTGCCACCTATGAGGTAATTTGTGTGTACCTTGTCTGGTATTTGGTGGGACATTCATACTGTCCAGTGTCTTCAAGATGTCTGGGTGGAGTTCTTGTGTGTGAGAGTGTGGTCTGCTGCATGCTACAGACTGTACAGCAGTTTGACTACACTTAGATGCACATGGGTGGTCTCTGCTGCTTTGTGCATTGTCAGTTACCTGGCCGTATGGGTGTCTGTGCTGCATATGGATACTCCCCCTCCTTTGATGTTTTGGTCCAGGTGTTGGGGCCATAGCATGATATGTGGTATAACCTGGTAGTGCTGGTGTGCTATCACTAGGCTTGCAGCAGGCTTCTGTCACTGCACAGACATCGATGTTCTCCATAATGGGAAGTGCCTCAAGGGCATGCATATTGCAGTTTACACATCTGGCATTGGTCAGCATTACCCTTATGTTTCTTACCACTTATGTTTTCTAGGGTGGTGGGTAGTCTTTTTGGCCTTGCCTACATACGGCTCTATGGAAGTGGCAAAGGCCTTATCCAGTATCCAGACGCACAGGAACAGGTGCAAGCCATCCCTGGAACAGCAGCATGGCTTGTCATGCTTGACATCTCAAGCAGACAGACATTAGACCCTCTTGGACTGACAGCTGTAACTGTGCCAGCTGTTAAACATGATCATTCTGTGTTTGTACTGTGGCATCATTCTTGGTGAGGGTTGGATGCTGCACACGGCCAGTGTCATACCGGCCTGGGGTACATACTCAGAGAGCTCATCCATGTCTCTTTTCATGTAGACCAGGGAGGTACATCTCAGGTCATTCACACCAGCATGGACATTGAGTGCATCATATTTCTGCTTGCTTTGGGGTGACCTGCGTACTTGTGTTATGTGGCATTTTGTGGCAGCCTACAGGCAACTTACTCTACCCTTTCCCTTGTTCAGTCTGGTGAGTGGGACAGCAGTGTGTCTGCCTATACAGACACCTATTACAACTGTATCAGGCATGTTGTTTCTCCTTCTGGCCTGTGACTGTTTGGCACACCAGCTTTGTGTACTATGCATTGCATGTGCTATGTTTGGAGGTTGTGGTTGCTTGTGATCTGCTTTGGAGGCTTCTGTTGGTGTGGTGTGTTTGTAATTAGGGCCTCCGGGAATGTTTTCTGTGTTTATGTGTTTGGTTTACAGTTGTGGTAGGTCTATGTGGGACTGGGTTTGTGGTGTATGTGGTTATCTTCTCCTCCTGACTAGTTTTGACAGTACTGAGTTGGGGGAGCTCAACCTCTGGTTTGGATACATGGTTGCATCTATCACATATATTTGTATTTATTGGGAGGAGTTGTGGTTGTCTGTGTACTTGGGACAGGTGTCACATTGCCTCTGGAGTCACAGATTTTACTTGTTGTGGCTGGACTAAGTGGATTGTATGTATGGACATATGTTATTGCCATACTACTGGTCAGTGATTACTTCCCTTTTTATGTTTGCTCTATCATGTGGTAGCTTCCTCATTCTCTTGCATGGTTTGGTAATGGCTGGAGTCCAGCATGCCAGTTGCCTGCGTGTATGGCATTGTGTGTTGTTGTTATTTGTGATTGCATACTCCAAGCATTCCTGGCTGTGTTCATGGAATGCCTGTATAACATGTTCTGCGGTGTGTCCCATATTCTGCACTTGCACAGGGCCTTTCGTGGATTCCACATCAGTTTGGAGGGCTGCAACCTATGCTTTACACATGTTTTTCACTGTGGTATTCTGGCCAGGGACTGGGGTCGGGATGTGTATATCCAATGTGATTACTCTATGGTCTGGTCTTACCAGTGAAGGATACACTTCTCATCTTGCCATCCAGTACACATGTTGCTGATTATCACATCCAGTATGCTTACCCCTCTTGTGGGAGTGGTACGTTGTTCCTGGGCATTTTGGTTTATGGATTCTGGGAACTTTTCTCCGACTGTGTTGGTGCTAGTATAATGCTCCCAGTGTATGTCTGGGTATTTTCACTCAAGCAATATCATGTTGTTTTGGGGGCTTGATATATTCATGTATTCCAACATAGGCCAGGTGCAGTTCCTGGTATTAGGACAGTAGTCTGCAGCAGGCTATATACTGGGAGGCGGTTTTAGCCATTGGTATTTGACCATGGCTAATCCATGCTGCTTCTTGTTGTGGTACCAACATGGGGGTGTGGTTATCTTTGACATTTATTGCTAGTCACCCTCCTTTTGTAGCTTGTTCCATGTTTTGCGGCTGTACAGCAAAGTATGAGGTGTGACCTGGTAGTGTTAGGGTGCTGATGTGAGCCTTGACCCAGTTCTCTATTACAGGACTGATATCTACATTCTTCATACTGTGTGCGTTTACACTGTACACATCTTGCTGTTTAGACTTCTGGCATTGGGTAGCATTACATCTAGGTTCCTATCCCTTGTGGTACCTATGAAGGTGGGTTTGTGCTTTGAGACTTACCTATTCAGGGCATGCTGTGGGTACTGACAGCCTTTGCCAGTATCCATGGGGCATGGAATGATAGTTGCACGCCATGCCTAGCAGGTGGTGCATCATGTCATGCTCCGCTGAAACACATTGGCTCCCCTTTGACTAACTGCATTACTTCAGCCAGTTACTGCACTTGAACATCCCATCGTCATTTTGTGGCTTCATGCTTGGTGAGGGTGGATGTTAGTCAGGGTGCTCAGGTGTGCATATAGCACATGGTGTTACATTACTTAACACATGGCATTCATGCCTCAGGTGGTGCTACAGGGCTGCCTCTGTTGGATGCGCATATTACACTTCCCTGTACATGTTTGTGAGCAAGTCATGTCATTTTAGGCATCCATGTTATTATTTGAGTGAGTCAGAGGAGGTATCATTCCCAGGGTTCCTACTGAGCCAGTGTATGTGCTATGCGTTGCCTCTTTGCCAAGGCCAGGGCATACTGGGCACGCCTCCTTCTGCCTACTGGGGCAGGCTCAGGTTGTCCCTCCTCCGAGTCACGCTCTGCCTGTGATGGCCTTGGCAATGGTGGGGGGCTGTTTGGCCCAGCCCTATGCTGGTCCTGCTGCAGCTGTTTTCGCAAGATCATATTATGTAGCATAGCACATACCATGACAATTTGGGTACATGTAGTTGGTGTGTACTGCAAGGCTCCATCAGATGTGTCCAGACACTGGAACCGTGACTTGAGCAGCCCAAACACACGCTCTATTACATTACGTGTTTGTGCGTGTGCCTCATTATGGCGTTCCTGTTCAGGTGTGCGTGCGTTTCTGATGGGTGTCATCAGCCACGGCTCCAGTGCATAACCTGCATCCCCCGCTAGGTGTCTGTGTGGGATTTCCCCATTGGCAAATGTCTGGTACAGCTGCGTCAAATGCCAGATGTGGGAATCATGGTAACTCCCAGGGCAGCCAGCACACACATTCATTATTATGCCCTGGGCATCACACACACCTGGCAGTTGATGGAGGGGAAGCCCTTGCGGTTAATGTAGGCCCTACCCGCTCACCAGCTGGTGCTTTGATGCGTATGTGCGTGCAGTCTATTGCACCCACTACCTCAGGGTATTCCGCTGTTTGCTGGAAGAGATGCATATTGCTGGCCAATACCTCACGGGCATTGGGGAAATATACATGATCATCGTCATGTGCTGACATGGCATCCAGGAACTGGTGCAGTACCCTGGAGGCTGATGCCTGTGATATCCCCATCATATCATCAGTTGGTCTCTGGAAGGTACCTGTTGCTAGTATTCTTAGGCCAACACATACCTTGGTTTCCACTGGGATGGGTTCCCCTCTGTTGGTTCTGTGTGTGAGGCGTGACCTGCACAGCTCAACTATTTGCTGCAGGAGCTCTCTGTCCACTCTATAGCGCTCTACTATCTCCATCTCATGTAACCAGTGGTAGGTGACCCTGGGCCTGTACACTCTTCTCCGTCTCCTCAGTGTGGGTTGTCTGGCACCATCTGCATTGTCACCACCCTCAGCAAGTCACCTATGTCTCATTATGACAGCTATGGCAACCCCTAACATTTCTGCTCTGAGTGAAGCTATTTCAGTTTTCTATTAGCTTGTGTCTTGCAGTGTCTCTTAAGAGAAACATCCTGCACTACTGTTTGCAGAGTTTTAAGTGCTGGGCTGGGCTACTATTCTGCCTGTGTAATTGCCTGCTTCTAATTTTTTTCACCTGCTAGCTTCAGCAGTAATCCTTGCTAGCTTCCTACTAATTCTGTTGCTTCCTTTTTCCTTTCTGTTTCCTCAGGGGGAGCAATGTGCATGCTAGCAGAAACACGCTCAGAGTGGCTTACACGTGCGCACACATGCTTACACGGTTCAGAATCTACTTATTCGGGTTAAAACGCACGCACACCCGCGCAAACTGTGTTACAAGTCTGCCAACAGCCTCCTACATGCTCAGCCTGCCCTACACACTCGCACACCAGCACAAACAGTGTTAAACATCTACCGACACGCTCCCACATGCTCAGTCTGCCTTACACGCGCGCACACTGCCCTACTTGCGCTTCATGGCACGCACACGTGCGCATGCACGCCCAGCAAGAAACTTTAGTGTAAGTAACAGTGTACACCTTCCATTTCTTGACTTTCCCACACTTATCTTGTGGCACTCCTCTTTCCCTGATCTGTGTCTGTCATCTGTCATGTTACACGGACCTCCAATGAACTGCATTTCTTTCTACCATTCCCCCCGTGATGTCACCTATCTCCTACTCTATTCCTCCCCCTTATGTATCTCTTACACTACTCAGACTGTGCTCATTTGCTATGTGACTGTGAGATTCAGTATGCTAACCCTCATTTACATGAGATTGCCTACTAATGCTTAGTTACATTTCTTACACTCAGCTTCCCCCCTTAGCAACCACTACACGGTGGCTATGTTGTTTTTGGTCTGCTGGTCCCTGCATTGTCATTCCATGTATTGCATAAAACCCACATTTGTGGGTTTATAACCTTCATTTTTATGTTTTATACAGCGCAGCCCGTTTGCGCGGGGCTGCGCTGGGTTTAAACATCGCCAAAAAAAAAATTATATTTTTATTATTTTTGCATCGGGTTACCTTGCCAATGGCCACATATTTGGCCATTGGCATGCTGCCTGACACATATAGACCCTTTATTTGGAGCTGACATGGCTCCGTTGTGAAATTTGCAGAAACTTACTCAGTTGTCAACTGAGTACATTTCTGCAGCTAAAACGTCTCTTACAGAGGCTGGTTTCTGCTTCGAGGATCGCTAATAAAACTCATTTGCATACATTTCGGCTGCAAGTGAGGTATTTAGCATGTCCACGCCCAGTCCGTGAAAGAGACGTTTTAGCTAGTCTCTTACACGGAGTTTAGGGCTGTTCCTGGATCGCGAGGCTTGCATGGG